>NC_046611.1:29317047-29564547 GCF_900324465.2 Anabas testudineus
AAACTAATCATCAAATTCTAGACTTGTCACCGTGCAGCTTTCAGCAAGAGCTAAACATTATAGTAAACCACGTGTCTGTTCATTCGTCATTCAATGACTATACCTCAGAGTGGATTATTGCATTTACACCACTCCAAATATATGAGTTGTTTATTAAGAAATTATATTTTGACAACATGAAATATACAGGAAGGTCTCTGAGACCAACTTTCAGCAGCATGCAGCACATTTAGATGTACAGGTCACTATAGTGGATGTGTGCGCACCCACGTCGCCTTCTCATACTCTCCAAATTGTCTGCAGAGCTGTGTAGTCCACCCACCCACACAGACCTTTGAATCCAAACTACACCCACAGAGGAAAAGGCTCATTCTGAAAGCGATTCTGCACATGAGACAGCCGAGTTAGGAGGATGCTGATAGCGGAGACTGGATATGGAGAAGAAAAACACGGGGGGGGGCAGAAAGAAAAGGGTCTAAACACAGCTACCAGCAGTAAGGACGAGGAAGAGGAAGCCAAGTGAGAGGAGGCATGTAGACATTTATTTGGCTTCAGTGTAGTAAAATAACTTGTGGATCTGCTCTAGCAGTATCAACTTTTTAACTGGATCGGTGTGAATCAGTGGTTTCCATTTGGTTGTATTGATTTTCAGATACGTATCAATTAATCTCTACTCTTACTTTTCACTGAAGTTAAACTCTGCAGAGAGCTGTGCAGATAATGGGGCCTGACTGGCTCTGTGTGAAACCAGCGACTTGTGCACACTTCTGACCACCTGAGTTGTGTGTCTCGCCTGCTGTACCCTCCTGTGTCTTCTCTCAGACAGCAGAGGAGTTCATGTCTTAGCACTATGCATTAATAATGAGCTGTGTTCAAATGTAGAAAATGAAGAAGGAGGGACGTCTAAAAGGAAGGTTTTCATTTTCCAAATATTCTAAGGCAACACTTAAAACTGTTTGACTGAAGTCCTCAATACATCGTGTATTTAAAAGAAGGGGAATTTCATGACAATGCTTCAAATGAGCTCCTTCGTGGTTTATACCTTGCAGACTAAACAAGTCAGCGGGTCATTTGATCACAAGAGTATTTTGATCTGAGCTTCACCTTGCTGTTTGACTTTTTTCTGACCAGTTACCACTGGATAACGTGGAAAGGTAAAACTCTGTTAAGGTAAAAAAACACCTCAGGCTGAACCAGGTTCAGGGTGGGTGGCCATCTGCCTCGACCAGTTGATGGGAGATGAAAAAAAAAAAGAGCAAGCAGTAGGCAAAATGTCAACACCTGTAGCTTCACTACAGCTCTTTATCACACAGCATTCACCCACTTTTTAGTGATACAGAGGAATCTGATTCCACTTTATTTTGAGAGTTGTCACATTATACAAGATACTGACACCTCACTATAGTTTTTAAACCCTGGACCACATCTTTTGATTTACTAAGCTGCAGACATGCAATTCAGTTCTCTTGGCACTAGATGGTGACAGATTACTGATTTTATAAAAAGCACCTAAAGGGGGGGGGGAGTGCTTAGTCTGCAGGTAAAGAGTAGGAACAATGTAGATCTGTGTGGTGAAACCAAATTAAAGTTCAGAATGAATATGTCTATGTAATGATTGCTTCATAAGGATAAGGATCTTACCTCCCCAGCCAGTGAGGTGTACAGTTTCCTTTGCTCCTTTTTGAGCTGTTTAGAAGGCATGTTGGCTTGCTATCCTCAGACACAGGCACTGCAGAGAGAAAACAACTAATTAGTGTACAGAGAACGCGCAGAACATGATTCGTCAAAATAAAAAGTCTGCTAGTTTAATGTACTGTGCATATTTTGCTTTAGAATTATTAACAGTACAGAAACACAATCAGTTTAGAAATATATATAGTCATATGAAATCTACTTCAAACACTATTAGTAAAGCCTAAAAAGGACTAAATGCTGGCAATGAAGGACTAAGATGAGGCTAAACTTGAGTTTGATTTGGATAAAAAGTTAAAAACTAAAAGTGTGAGGTTGACTAGATATGACTAAAACTAACAATCAGAGCAAACTCAAACTTAATCAAGTGCAAATGTCAGCAGTGACCTCTGATTGTAGAGTAGTGAGTAGCAGCAGTGAATCTGTAAACTCTCATAGACAATAAGATCATATGTCACTGGAATTTACCTTGCAGAATCATCCAGACCTACATGTTGTGGATATGGTCTGCTTCAGTACCCTTTACAATGCTTCTCATTCATCCATTCAGACACACACCTGAGGGCAACCTGCGGTTCAGCGTCTTGCCCAAGGACACTTTGCCAAGTGGAGTTGGGAAGAGCTAGGGATCAAACCACACAACTGGAGGATGAACTCTTTACCTCGTGTGCCTCGGTCACCCCGTGGGAGAAACTCAAAAGTCTCTTATCTTAACTTCAATAACTAAATACCTAACTCGAACTCCTATCCTATATCTAACTCAAACCTAATGCTAACTTTAACCCTACAACCAAGTCTTAAGCCTCAAACAGCACTTCCAATTTGTCCGGCCAATTCTGTTCTCACAATAGGGGCTTCAAATTAAAAACATTCGGCACATCATGAGACACTCACACACACTCACACACACACATGCATGGTGTAAAGAACACAGCCCAGCACGCAGCAAGCTGAGAAGCAGCCTGCCTCCCCTCATTACACAGTAGCACATTAAACCACTGCGAGTCTATTCCAGGAGAGCTCTCTGAATATGTAACGCTAGTCAAACACTGCTGCACGTCTTTAACATCTAGTACCCATGTGGGCCTTTGCTGGAGGCGAACACAACGTACGAGCTGCTTTGTGACGCCACCTCTGGGGTGAAATCTGCAGCAAACACACATTCAACAGCTGTATCCTGTATCCTGTGAGTGTTTCACAGTGAGAAGCAGCTCGGAGATGATTCCTGTGCATTTTACCAGAATCCCTGCAGTCAACTGCCAAAGCTTCTCTTTCAGTATTATGATCTCATTCAATACTGTGACAGGCAACGTGCGTCAGTGTGCCGCAAACAAACTGCTTCACTGCTGCCCCCAAGTGGCCGAAAAAAATAACTGACTGTGTGTTTTTGAGGTTGCAGAGCTTTAAGGACAGAATTTACACCTGGCTCAGACCCTGTTTCTAAGTGATCCGGACCACCTTCAAATGAGTTCTGGCTGACCTGATCCTCCTCAGTCGCCATGGACGCTTGGCATCAGCGTGGGTTTCCTTCATTGTACAGACACAGAGGGGAGGGTGGATAAAGAAATAGGCGGCTTACATCAGTTTGTGTACAGAAGATACGGTTAACATGGGATAGAGTTCAGTCTGGGTCTTATACATCTTTACAACCAGATCTGACTGAGTCCGGTGTGTCAGGTGTCGCTTGAAGCTCCTGCGTTGCCTAAACAGCAACCACACATCTCCTGAAACAAACCCCAATTCTGACCACCGATCAGTGACCCACTGTTTCATCATGGTTTCAGATTTAACCCATCCATACAAAAACACTTGTGTGTCCTTAATGCATGCTCAGTGACAGGAGAATGAGCTGTGATGATATGGAAACAGGTGACTGTGAACCAGCTCACATACCTGGTTTGTGCACTTACACAGAACAGACTGTAGCTGTATGCAGCCTCACCTGGAACGCTTCTTATCCAAGCACGTATGCACAAGAGAGCACAGAGCTGTTGAACAAATTGTGTGTTTATCCATCCATCATTTCTCATCCCAGCATGCACTGGGTAAAGAGCTAAAGAGTACGTCCTCAGAGATTAATCAGCCACTTTGAAATAACATCTTTGATTCCTATGTTACTTTTAATCCAAAGTTAAAGGTGAGAAACAAACTGGATCACTAACTGCAGCGATATCTGTTTTAGAAAATGATTCTTCTAACAAGTTCAAGGTTGTTATAACGTCAGTGCTGCTGCAAAGATGTGCGTTCACTGTGTGAAGGGAAAAGAAGCAGAACCCTAACAGTAGAGGACTTTAGGACGCTCAAGAGGCCAATGAGACTTGGACAGTGGACTCATAGAGGTGTCTTCTAAGTTAGGGTTAGTTACGCTCTACTCACTCTTTACCGTACATGCTGTGTGTCTGTGCAGCTAGTTGACAGTCTATGTGTGTAGGCTGTGAAGAACTGTTCAGTGGGGGGGTGAACCGACACTGGTGGATGCTGTGAACAGTGTTCCTTTGAATATGTGCAGGAATCAAGAGACTCACAGCGCACATTCATCACGTCCCCTCCACTCTGTCCTGTGTGAGGATAACACAGGTGCCAAGTTCAGGGACTGAACCTGTCTCTGTGTAACCAGAGATGTGAGGTAAAGTAAGTTCAGAGCAGGAGTAAGTTTCATTGTTCGTGGTCAACGTCAGTGTCACAAGTGCAGCCAGATGATAGATAAGGTCTTTGTTTTTGAATGTTGCTTGTTGATTTTGATCTTGATAACCTCTCACACTGCTGCTGCTGCTGCTTCACAGTTCAAGGACACCCAGGGGGAGGAGAGCACCTCACCTACCTCGGACAGCTCCAGGAGTTAGTGCAGCCTGTCTGGAGTCTAACGCCGCAGGAGGCACACGTTTCATGGGCTGGCAGCAGCACAGTCCGCCGGGTGAAGCTGGCACTTCCCTCGGCTACAGCGGCTCCTGGTAGCTCCCTTCAGCGGCTCCTGGTAGCTCCCTTCAGCGGCTCCTCTCCTCACACTTCTCCGCATCTTCGTTGTTACCGGATCCTCAGTGGTGCAGACACGAGGATTCCGGCGCCAACACGCATGCGCTCCCTGTTGGACCGTGAATGCTGCCTTCAAGGAGTGTGGGAAATAGAACAAACCGGAGCCGAAATGAATCTAGTCTCCATTAGATACTAAAAACATGTAACAATTTTTAAGCATCAGCAGGTGAGAACTCGAGAGGAGTGTGTCAGTGCGGGAAAGTAACCTATATTTCAGTACAGTGTTTAGGTTTTTGTGGCCTACTGGTATTTTCATTTTATGTTACTTTTACTGTTTTCAGAGTTCAGAGAAAAAGATTATACCTTTTACTCTTAAGATCTATCAATGATATGAATGATTTATATGAGGCTATGTACACATTGGTACCATAAACAATATATATATAGAAGTTACCACCCTTTGTATCAGATCACACAGATTTTGCATGAGCAAACGTACTTGAATATGTGACATGCAACATATAACATGAAAAGTCAGACAGAGCTATTTGAGAAAAGAAGTCATTAAAATCTGAGAAAAGAGGGAAAAAATCAAGGCATCGCACATATGATGTCAGATGATGTCAGGCAGGGAAAACAACAGCTAATGACAGAAGCCCTGTGGGAGCTGTGAAGAAAACTTGCAAAGAGCAAAACAACAGTCAGTGACATCACCAACTATCTCCACGAAGCAGCAGGGGGGAAAGTATCGCAATCCACCATCTGAAGAAGAAGACACAGGGGCCAAATCACAAGATGCAGACCCCTTATTAACAGTAAGAATATGTAGGCCAGGTTGGAATCTAAAAGATGTTCAGGAACCAAGGTTCACCTCTCATGGAAAGGCCACAGTGTGGCACAGGAAACAATCTGCTCACGATCTAAACTCTGTGTGAAGGCTCAAGTTCTCTAATTGTTGAGGTGTAGAGAAACGCTTCACTTCATCAAAGGGAAAAAAAATGATGTTGGACTGAGCAAGTCAATCACCCGACCTTAACCCATCTGAGAAACCTCTGACTTTGCTAAAGAGGAGATTGAAAGAAGAACCCAATCCTAGCCTATGTTTTATTGACTTTAATTTAAAACTAGCTCCACCTATTATTAAGCTATACATAGCATCAAATGATAAAATCAATTCATATAAATTATCTTAAAACAAAATGTCTTCACTGTATAACAAAAACAAATGAATTATATTGTGTATTGTTATCTTGATACTTCCTGAGGGGACTGTGTGATCAGCTGATAAGCGATGACGTATAGATACCGCCTGTCAGTTGTCAGGCGGTATCTATACAGTGGTAAAAAATAGCTCTACACTTTACCAGCTGCACCACCAGTGACGCGTACACACCCATACATTAATATAACGTCATCATTCTGCATGAAATATTACTTTATTCTTTTCAACAGAAAAAAAAATTAACCAACACCGCGTGTTGGTAAATGAGATTAAAAATCAGTATTATTGTAAGTGTAAAATTAAACACACTTTCATTTTCTGACAGCGTGACAGATGTGTCAATACTTAGTCTTTACTGACATTTGACTTTCAAACACTTCAATATGTGACAAGACGTCTTTTGACTTGGAGATTTAGAGGTCTGAGCTCAGAGTGAATTGTGATACCAGTGTTACTCTCCGGCTGTATCTGTTCCAACAGCAGTAACTGGAGTCCTGTTCACACACACACACACACACACACACACACTCAGGTTGCTGTGCGTGTAGTGTGTCCACTCCTTGGCCATCAGTCGTGGAGCAGTGGGAAGAAACCTTGGCGAGCGGCTAATGTGTCAAAGCTGAGATGTTAAACATCACACTGTAACATAGGCTCCGTGATGACAGCTTGTCTCCGCACTGCAGCACGTGTGCTGTAAAGCTGACAGTTAGAAATATTAATCAGCTTACAACCATTCAATCAGCATATGGTAATCTCGAGCTGTTAACCTTGCCTAGTTTGAGGAGCTCTGTCTAAGATTTTAGGATGTATATATGTATATGTTAGTTATGCACTAATATCCTATGTTCTGCCTCTGTTCAGGTGGAAGATGATGAAGAGGTGTTTGCTCTGTCCTTTTCTGCCTCTAATATCTTAAAACAGAACCTTTATTCTAACCTCACAGGTGAGAGTGTGTTTGTGTGTGTGTGAGGGCAGGGCAATTATCATCACATAGAGAAAGGGGACTAAGCGCTGGTGCAGAAAAATCTGTTCTGAGACACATAAGTTGAGTGGGCAGTAACCAGGCTTCTACTACATGTTCCATGGCGGGGCCAAGTGGGTCCTCAGCAGATCACCGGCTGCTCTTTAAAAACCTGTCAGAATCTTACACCAGTATAATATCTTCATTGCATTGTTCAGATTTATATCTGGTCCATCATATGAGCTACATCACGTAGTGCATGAAGCTTCTTTTAACATGGCTCTCGCTGCCCTTGCTGGTCGCGGCTACTGGTCTGATTGTGTAGTTTTTACTGCACCTCAGCAAGCACAGAAATAAAACAGCTGATGGTTTGGTGGTACAGCATGCGGTCGTGACGAAGGCCTGCGAATATGGGAGCGTGTCAAAAGGATTTCATGACACCTACGCACCAACGTGTGCCAAATGCACCGACAGGATGTAATGTGAAAAATGTGTTAACCTGACTTGCTGCAGAGTCATTCTGCTATTTGGATCAAAGTGCAGCATTTGCTTCCTTACAAGACCTCAGGGTGGGATGGTGGGACGGCCCACCCCTGATCAGAGAGCTACTTTATTTGATACCACTGATATAACCTACTCACTTTTGAAACCTTCATTGAAATGAATAGAATAAAAAGTGGTTTTGTTTAGCGAGACACTTTAGTTAAATACAGAGATGTTGAGAGGGTCACCTTTGATTCGTCTGGGAAAAGGGCAGGGGCTGGAGCCTGCAGAGCCCCCCCACCCCCACACACACGTCCCTGCAGCTCATCTACATAGCGTTTCAACTCTGTCCTGTCATATAGGACAACTGATTAAACCTGGATCGGGTTTAAGTGTGTGTCACCGCCCTCTGCTGCCCCCCCCCCCCCCCCTACAATGCTAGGTGCAATTCATCTGGAAAAAGCCTAATGTCAGCAGTCAAAACCATATGCTGTCAACTAGTGCGCCTGCGCTCTGTCTCCTCCCTCCCTCCGTCCCTCCGTTCACTACCTGACAGCACGTAGGGAGACATGCACGGAACCGAGCCACGGGCTTCTCGCTGGCGCAGATAAAGGGGTCGTGCTAGTGCGGGTACCGGGAGCGGGCTGGTCGGTGAGAGGCTGTGCTTCCTTGCAGCATCCTGCTTCCCACAGCGCCATGGAGCGCTCCTGATCCCGGCAGGACGCCTGCAGTAGCCCAGCCGTTCTTCCCTCGTCACATCTTGGATCTGTTTGGATATCTGGAGGCCCGACCATGTCTGCGAGAGAGAAGGGGACCCCGACCAAAGACAGCGTCAGCCTGCTGCCCTGTTTCTATTTTGTAGAGGTGGGTTCATGCTGCATGCTTCTCACTGACAGCCGCTCTGCATCCCCATCATCAGGCATCCATTCCTGTAGGTCAGACTGTGTTATGAAGATCAGCTTCATAAAATCTTACTAACACCTTTTCAATATGTAGGTCAAAAGGAATGTCGATAATAAACATGTTCATATACTGTTGTCTGCAAATGAAACTGTAAAAAGATTCATCTTATTCTTATTATGACTGTTATTATCATTATTATGTAGTATGTTATATTATTTGCCATGTAGTAGTTCCAAGTGAATGTGATATAAATACATCATTCCCGTATTATCTAATCAGTGAGGTCATGTAGTCTAAAAGATTACTGGATTCAAAAGAGTTTAAAGAAAGGTATTTAAAATGTAAAATTAGGTGATTAGTGAAGTATTAGTATGGCAACAGCTGAGCCAGCATATCCATACTCACACGTCTGTACACCAATGACATTTGAAATGTGTCCTTAACATGAGCACACAAAAAAAAGTGAGACCCAGTGACATGTTCTATAGCTGTGAGGCCACTCTTCAGCATTATGGATTTGCCCCTTATCCTAAACTTGGGTATCACAACCACATCCATAATACCTCAAAGCGTAATTTATTAGCCTTTACAAGTTGGGGGGGTTCCATCCAAAGTGTCCTCACAAGAGTGGTATTGAACTAAAATGTGTCTACACATCAACATAAAGACCAGTAGTAGAAATATTGATTTCATATGACGCTTCTTCCTTTACATACTTAACAAATGTGAGACCAGACTGGAGGTTTCCTCAACTGCTGCCGGTCTCTGTTGTCCCAGTATTTAACATATTTTCATATTTTGCATGTTATTTACTATGCAGTGCATCACATGCTGTAACTCCACTGGCTGAGGCACCATCAGATGATTCTACACACAAACACAGAGTCATCCTAACATCTCTCAGGATTTATGTTTCCTGGATATGTGATTGAAAAGTTAATGGGAAAGCGCTTCAAACTGACTGCTGATTTGAAATGTTTAAGTACAGATTGCATGCAGCTTGTGGTGACTGTCACTCGTTCCCCTGCTGTGCACTTTATGCATGCTCTAATTCACCACTGGCCCGTGGCCCTCCAGTCAAACTGGCATAATATACAGAGGCTTCACAAAGTATTAGGACCCATCGAGTTGTTACACAGTTTATGATGTACAATAAGTTTAAACAATCTATCCTGAAAAACACATAACGACGTGAATGTGTGCTTTTTTGCAATTTTGTATACAAAAAAAACCCAAAATAAAATCTCATCAACAAATCTAACCCTTAATTCAGCGCTGTATAAAAGGGGCCATGATTACAGTGTTTGTAAAGACCTGATTGATTGAGTGTTGCTAAGATGGTCGTCGTCCCAGCAGGTTCCAGATCAAGATCTAGACACATTTCAGGGAAAATTCAATCAGACCTGACCACAATTTACTACATTTGTAAAGGGTAGATTTAATGTTTTTCATTTTTAATATGTAAAAGAACACGTCTGAAGCATGTTTTGTTTTAGGTTATTGAGTGCAGATTAGTGGGCAGAAGGGCAGTTTGAATACTGTAGCGCCTGTATTATAGATTTCCCTATAGTACTGCCTTATGGATGCTGTTAAGATGGTGTCTTATTCCCCTGCGTTCTTCTGCCAGTGGTGACTTAGACTGGGGATTTCCTCAATTTGGTTTTCTTTTTGGAACCTTTTATTTGCATTTGACTGTTCCCCGACTAAAACAACTAAACAACAAATGTCAGAGCTTTCCAAATTGCTAAAGCTGCTGTTCACTGAAGGATTTTTTTGCCCTCTATTTTTACAAACAGCAGGAGACATTTAAACTAGGTCAGTGCTCAAAGTTAATTCTACTCAGTGAACTACAGCACTTGTGCATATAATTAGGCCCACTCAGGCTTATTCCCTTAGTGTTTCTGTGTCTGTGGCTGGTTTTCAGAGAGCTGAGATGGTGACCCATTCAGTTCAATCCCATCCTGCTCTCCTGTCAGCCGTGACTGCCATGTCACAGAATAGATGAGGAGAGGACATCAGAGCGTGCCAGTCGCTATGTATCCTTCCTCCTTGGAATAACTCTGCAATCAGGATGCATGGCTCTTCACCTGTCACATTAATCTGTAATGCAGATGGCTTTAGAGTCAGAACGGAACAGATCTCACACCACACCTAAGATCCAAGTTTTATGTGTCGCTGAGGAGCGACTGCAGATATGATCGGTGTGCTCCCTGTAACAGGCTGGCTGCTCTACTTTACTTTACTTTAACTGTGAAGTGCAGTAAGGCTCCGTCGTGAAGCCTCGGGCTGCTTTTCCTTCAAAGTGGAACAAATGGAAGCATGAGGAGGGCTGAACAACTGTTATCTAAAACTGTGGAAAAACAAAAGATGAAATCACATGTATAATTGTAGGGAGGGACGTGACCAGTAGCCCCGATTAAGATCGGAGAGTACGGTTTGTCTGCAGACAATTGAGTTTTACTACCTAAAGACTGTTGACCAACTGTGCTTTTGCATTATATTTACTTGTTTCATACACAACAAAACACCCATGAAGATCATTTGTCCCTACTCTCTCATACAACCTATAGGATCATGTTTTGAAATAGCGCCCCTATAGCATCAGTCCTCCTTTGAAATAGCACCCCACCGGCAGTCGGCAGGCATCTCTTGAAATATGGTGAAATAGCAGCTGGTGTCTCTTGAAATAGCACCGTTATGGCGACTGGTGTTCCACCACGTTCTCATCCCACAGCATCGCATACTGTAATGATGCTTCCCATTTTAAGATAAAATTAGTAGTTTGTGGAACAGTCTTGAGTTTAGGCACAAAGACAATTGGTGAGGTTTAGCACGAAAATTACATGGTTAAAGTTTGCAAAAGTATCAGGGTAAGGGTTAAATTAAATATATGTGTGGTAAAAATAACAAACCCATGGTTAACATTGTCAAACAGTCAAGTCCAGAGACCTCCCTGATGTCCCCCCTACAGTTTGTTGCTCTAAATACTACTTTGCTTGTTTTGTAATTACAACGGCCACTAGACCTGCACATGTCATCAGTGGTTACTTAAAAAGTCACTCAAATTAAGATGTGTTAAATAAGATAATTGCATGTACTACTGTAATAACTAGGTACTAGGTATGTTTTTGAGCAAACTTTTAGTAAAATGTTTAAAAAAAAAAGTTACAAACTGTAGCTTTATTGTATATTTAGTAAATATCTGCAGAAAGAATTTATATTTAATATACCTATATAAATACAGTTTTTTGTTTTTTTATTTTTTTACATTTAATATATATTTGATTTACATTTACTGAAATAAACTCCAGGTGACATTATCCAGAGTCTCCCATGTCATCTAGTTGTTTACACTGTATAGGCTGTAGTTGCTCCTCCAGATGACATCATCAGCAAGCTGAAAATGTGTGAAGTTGTCTTATAATGTATCATGTGCACGCTCTACTCAGTGGAAAGAAAACCCCCAAGAATAACCCCTGAGAGTTATTCAGACGAGAGATGTTTTAACATAAGGAAAGCAGAGGGAATTTCACACCATCGTCATGCATCATACTCTTTAAAGAGTCGATCTGGTGCTTTCTCAAGGTGATTCATCAGACATGTGGGACAGCGTGGCTGGTTGTGTTGACCCGATGATTGCTTCAAGCCTGAAATGACAAGAGTAAACATTATTCCCCAACACTGCATGCCACTGTACACTGAACACAAAGACATTGCAATGTGTTATCAAATATAACTCAATCAAAGTAAATACAAGGGATGTCCTGAACACATTTAAAGGTCTACGTCCTAAAACAACTCTTTGTTTGATTCTGTAAATAAAGTATGTGAACCCGTGCAATTAATAACTGGTTCAACCCCCACAGGCAGCAATAACCTCAAACAAGCGCTTGTGGATCAGACGTTGTTGTTTCCAAATAGTTTAATATAGTTTCATCAGCCCACGAAACATTTTGATAATACTGCTGTGGAGTGTCAGTGTGCTCTTTGGCAAACTTGCGGCAATGTGTTTTTAGTAAGCAGCAGCTTCATTCGTGGTGTCCTGCCATAGACACCCTGCTTGTTCAATATTTTGTGTATTGTAGACTCATGAACACAGATGATAGCCAGTTCCAATGATGCCTTTAAATTAGCCTTAAATGGTTGGTTCTCAATAAAGACATGAACATGACCTTTTTTATGTTATTATTTTAGGCACATTAGATTTAATTAATAATCTTGACTTAGATGAAGATCAGATTAGATTTTATGACAAATTCCATGAAATTTCAAAAGGTTCACTTACTTTTTTTTCCACTTTTCTTTCCAGTTCTAGAGTCTTCTAGAGCTGTGCAAGATTTACTAAAGGATACGGCCTCTTCACAAGCAAATGCATGTCGGGTTTAATCAATATCCTGTAGCCACAATACTATTTTCCACTGTGGGAGTCAGGAACCCCATGGATTTTATTGTGTATAATACATTCCTATACAGCACGACTGACAGCATAAATGAGATTTAAACAATTCAACCAAGTGGTTTTGTTCCTGTTTGTATATACATGTGTCTTGCAGCAATTGAGAGTAAGTGCTTAGAGGGAAAGAAAAAGGGATTTTGTTTGTTCGTGGGGGGGGAACAGGCATGATACAGCGCATTTTAAAGCAAGGATTGAGTGGCAAATGAGAGCAGATCAACAGCTCGGAGTCCTGCAGGAAATAGCTACCACTAATCTTAGACCAGAAGCACAGCAGGTTGTGTATTTTGTGGAGGGTGCAGTAGAAGTGGTCTATGAAAGGAAAAAGCTTAGATTTACAGAGTTGGCAGCAGCCGTGTGGTTGGAATCCTAACGCCCATCCAGTGGAGATTGGCTGTAAGGGGTTTTGTAGGCAGATCAGTCTTGTCCCTGTTAACTGAACTGGGTATAAAAGGATGGCTGCTAAAACAGACCATGGAAAACATGGCAGGGTCTGTAGTCAGTTCCAGTTCAGGTAGGCCGGTGCCTACAATGAACATTCGAGTTACACCAGTGGAAAGTTGCTAGGAGCTTTGCTGCTTTCTAAGGCCAGGTAGACGGTAACTGCTTGACTGTTGCTTGGTGGGCTATGGGGACAGCAACATGCTGTTATATTTTAACATGAAGTCAGGTTCTGTTGAGTTATTTAGCATCATTAGTGCGCAGGCGCGAGCCTTGCTGCAGCCGATTTACCGCTGTTCTCATCTTGTGATGTCTTTTTCTGTATTTTATCTTATTATTTTTATTCCTTTTGTGTAGATAAGTTACTAGTTTTTGAAATTAAGTTTTACCCTCTCACATCATGTTGTTCGAGAGAGTTTTTATCTCCGTTTTTACCTTTGGTTTCATTCTCTCACTAATCCGAAAGACCGGAGCGCAACAGCTGCTCCATCACCATGGAGCCAGCTCCTTTGTTTACACCCGGGATCAGCTGATCTTACTGAGGACGGCCGGAGTAAAGGATCAAACTTTGTCCGGGACTTTAAACATCCCAGAGGAGATCAGAAGAAGGACAACGAGGGGATGTAGAGGAGGCAAAAAACAGCAAAAAGGAAATAAGGAACGGAGAAGAGTGATGCGCAGAGAGAAGGTGAGAAGATTCAAACCTCATCTCCCCTCTCTGATTATGGGCAGTGTGAGATCACTGGACAATAAGATGGACGAACTGACAGCTCTGGTGAGGATGGAGAAAATCTTTACAGAGTGTAGTTTAATGTGTTTCACAGAGACATGGCTGCATGATGGTATTCCTGACTCCAGTGTTAATATAGACGGTTTCAGCACCGTGCGCTGGGACAGGAGGAGAGAGGAGAGGAGGGGGGCTCGCCGTTCTCATTAACAACAGGTGGTGCCATCCTGGTCATGTCACTGTGAAAGAGCGTGTATGCAGCCCTGATATTGAACTTTTGGCTGTGGGACTTCGTCCATATTATTTGCCCAGAGAGTTTTCTCACTCCATATTAATCTGTTTACGATCCTCCATCCGCTAACGCCGCTGCTGCGTGTGACGTCATTCAGACGGTCACCTCCAACCTGCAGACCAGACACCCTGACGCCTTCTTTATGATCTCTGGAGACTTTAATCACGCCACCCTCAATAAGACACTTCCTACCTTTACCCAGTTTGTGAGCTGTCCCACCAGGGGGGAGAGGACATTGGACCTGATGTATGCTAATGTTAAAGATGCCTACAGCTCCACTGCCCTCCCCCCTCTGGGAAAGTCGGATCACAACCTGGTACATCTCCTCCCACAATACACACCTTTGGTTCAGAGGCAGCCTGCCACCATTAAAACTGTAAAGAGGTGGACAGAGGGGGCACACCTTGCCCTGCAGGGATGCTTTGAAGAGACAGACTGGAAGTCTCTCTGTGAACCTCACGGTGAGGACATTGATGGACTGACGGACTGCATCTCTGACTACATCAATTTCTGTGTGGACACCCACGTACCCACAAAAACCATTTGCTGCTTCCCAAACAATAAGCCCTGGGTCACTCAAGACATCAAAGCCATCCTGAATGACAAAAAGAAAGCATTCAGATCAGGAGACAGGGAGGCAGCAAAGAGGGTCCAGAGACTGCTGTCTGTCAGGGAGGGGAAGGAGACTTACAGGAGGAAACTGGAACAGAGTCTTCAACAGAACAACACCAGGGAGGTTTGGAGGGGCATGAGGACCATCACTGGCTACAAGTCCAGCAGCCAGGAGAATGTGGGGACAGTGGACCGAGCCAATGAATTGAATAATTTCTTCAATCGATTCCAGGCTGATCCACAGAGCCCACTTCCGTTCACCAACTGCTCCTCAGTCCCTCCCCCACACGACTCAGCCACCACCCTCACAGTCTCAGCTGAGCAGGTGAGAAGAGAGCTGCACAGGCTTCACCCCACAAAGGCTGCAGGTCCTGATGGAGTCAGCCCAAGGGTGCTGAAAGCCTGTGCTCCTCAGCTATGTGTTGTTCTCCAACACATCTTCAATCTCAGCCTGCACCTGGAGAGAGTTCCTCTAGGGTGGAAAAAGTCGTGCCTGGTTCCAGTGAATAAGACGCCACGTCCCAGAGTCCTCAATGACTTCAGACCAGTGGCTCTGACATCACACATCATGAAGGCTTTTGAGAGGCTGATCCTGGAGTCCCTCCGACCTCTGGTCAAACCCTCACTTGACCCCCTCCAGTTTGCTTATCAACCCCATATTGGAGTGGATGACGCCATCATACACCTTCTCCATCGCACCTACACCCACCTGGACAAGCCTGGGGGCTTAGTGAGGATCATGTTTTTTTATTTCTCCAGTGCATTCAACACCATCCAACCTGCACTGCTGGGAGAGAAATTAAAAAACATGCAGGTCAACACTCCCCTGATTTCCTGGATCATGGACTACCTCACTAACCGCCCACAGTACGTCCGCCTGCAGAACTGTGTGTCTGACACTGTGGTCTGTAGCACAGGTGCTCCACAGGGGACAGTTCTGTCTCCATTCCTCTTCACCCTGTACACCTCAGACTTCAGGTACAACCCAGAGTCCTGTCATCTTCAGAAGTTCTCTGATGACTCTGCAGTTGTAGGATGTATTAGGGGTGGAGATGTCACAGAGTACCGTGGAGTGGTGGACAGTTTTGTTGACTGGTGTGGACTCAACCATCTGCAACTGAACATCAATAAAACAAAGGAGCTGGTGATGGACTTCAGGAAATCTGGGAGTCCTGTCATCCCTCTCTCTATACAGGGGGAGGAGGTGGAGGTCGTGTCCGAGTACAAATACCTGGGAGTGTACTTGGACAACAAACTGGACTGGACCAAAAACTCATCAGCATTGTACAGAAAGGCTCAGAGCCGGATGTACTTCCTGAGGAGACTCAGGTCCTTCAACGTCTGCAGCACCATGCTGAGGATGTTTTATGAGTCTGTGGTGGCCAGTGTCATCTTCTATGCTGTGGTCTGCTGGGGCAGCAACATGAAGGTGGCAGACACTAACAGACTAAACAAGCTGATTAGGAGGGCTGGCTCTGTTCTGGGGGTGGAGCTGGACCCTCTACATGTTGTGGCTGAGAGGAGGATGCTGTCCAAACTCCTCTCAATCTTGGACAATCCCTCCCACCCACTGCACAGTGTGTTGGCTGGACAGAGGAGCACGTTCAGCCAAAGACTTATTAACATTAAATGCTCCACAGAGCGCCACAGGAGATCCTTTCTACCTGTGGCCATCAATCTGTACAATTCCTCCCCCCTCTGTAAGGGGTTGGGGAAGTGAAACTGTCATATACTTGTGACCTAATTTCATTTATCTATTTTCTATTCTACATATTCTGTATATATATTGACTTTTTCAGTATTGATGTTATTGTGTATTTATGTTTGTGTATTTATGTTGGTGTTGGATCTTTCCTGGTTGTGGTTCCTTTTCTTTCTGTCTGTTTTGAGAACAATGGTAATGAGGCAAAACAATTTCCCTCTGGGATTAATAAAGTTTTTTGAATCTTGAATCTTGAATCTTGAATTGAAAAGGGGGCGTTGGTTATGTGATGCTATAACACACTGTGGGTTGTGGGCCCATTATAATCATTAACTGAGAAGATCACGCTGCAGCGTGCAACGATAGGTGAAACTTGTTTTTCTGGGCTACTACTGGGCTCCATAGCACCCAACCTTTGCCACACGTAACTGTGTGTTAAAAACTACAGTCGTGCAGCTTCATATGCAGAATATGAGCAGAGTGGGCGCTCATACCACTGACCTACATAATTCATTTCCACAAGCTGAGATACTGGACGAGAAGTGAGTATGGCTGACGAAAACCGACCTGAGAGAGGGAGTGGGGGGTGGGGGAATGGTGTAAAGCTCAGTGGAGGGTTATGAGCTGGTTTCAGCATGGTACACCCAAGCATCCTGCATACCTGTTGCATCAATCATTCAACATGCAGTATTGTACTATATATGCAACTTCATTTTGTGATTGTTAAAGGAACTGTACAAATGCAAGTTCCTCTCCAGTGAAATAGCTTTTTCTTCTCCCCTTTCCTCTTCTGTGACATAAATTGATCACATATTGTTGTAGGGCTTAGTGTGTTGTGTACAGGTTACATCCTTTTGCAGGTTTTTGTTTCTATTTCAAGGTAACGTAAATAAGAAAAGCTGTCTGCACACACACAGACACACAATATGAAATAATAATGATTATAAATTAGTTTAAATTAATAATTAGTTAAATCATAAATACATAATACATTAATGTAAAAATATAAATGTTTTATATATATATATATATATATATTTATTACATATTCTATATCATCATAAAAAGTGAATGTAGTTGAATTAGTGTTGAATGAATTGAGTGAGTCTAACCAAAACCTTTGCAGGCTAACACAGGACAGAAGAGCCAGGATGGAAATGTGTTCGTTATGCTTTTCAGAAATGTGTGACTGACAAAAGGAAGGAAGTCTGAAAACAGAAGCTCTCTGTTTGGTTGTGAGCGTACAAGTGTGTATCTATCTGTGGCTCAGCTCCCAGCAGGAGTGTGCTCACTTGAAGAGCTTCCCCCCTCTGCTGGGCTCCTGGCGGGGGCCTTCCTCCATCACTCTGCTCTACTTTTCATTAGCTGAGCGAGCAACATGACGTTATTTTACCAGGGAATCAGGGTATTATACTGCATGATAAACCCTATGAAGCCTGGGGCCAGATTCAACTCCCACTGATGCAACTCGCTGCAGTCCTCTGTGGACCCTTTACTGCCTTCAATTACACATTAGCTTTTTGCCTACACATGCACCTCGTTGCCCTGTGGTGCTCTTCAGTGGGACACCACAGAGCCTGGGGGTTGTTAGAAAACGTTGGGGAAGGTATTTGGACACAACAGAGCTGCAAAGTGTCAGTGTGTGAAGTGGAATTGAAAGTCTCAATGAGAAATATCTCAATTTGGTGTTTTTATATTTTCCCCAAGAGATATGCGTTGGTATTAAAAGCCTTTTATTGACTTGTAGTTCTCATTTGCTTGACGCGGTCATGCCATTTCAGTCCATTTCTGCTCTCATTATATGATATAGGTTTTATTATGGGAGGTTATAAAACAGCAGGTTTGACTCTGTAATACAGAAAGATACGAAGCTGACTGAGAGAAGAGTCTAGATTTCCGTGTCGCTATCTTTCTCACACTACAGATGCATTTTGACTCCTACTTTATTACATGGTTGAGAATGGACTGCTGTGTCTCACCAGCTATATTAAACATGAACTAGCTGTTTCTTATTTTTATGTTTTTTTGTTGAGCTGAGGAGAGGCTATGTGCTAGCTCTAAGCTGAGATCAGTGGAGAGCACTTGATGTTCATCAGAGCAATTACTTCCACATGCCATCTTCCATTACCCCCAGCAACATCCTCGACTATTTTCCATGCCTCCATCCTCTTTATCAAATCAAATTAGCCGGCTTTGTTTCTGATTCAAACTTTGTCTTGTTGTGTCCATCGATAGCTGCCAATCCTCGTATCGTCTGTGGTCAGTCTGTACTTCCTGGAATGGACGGATGTATTCAAACCTGTCAAGTCTGGCTTCAACTGCCATGACCGCAGCCTGAGCCTGCCCTACATCGACCCCAACCATGAGGTCATTCCTCTGCTGATGCTGCTCAGCCTGGCTTTTGCTGGACCTGCCATCACGGTAAGAATGAATAACACTTTGTCGCATGATGAAATACACTTCGAAGCCATATTGGAGATTATTTGCTTATTGACAGAAATGAACATACTGAGTTTGGGTTTCAGAATCCAAAAAGCCAGATTGTTGCATCGCTACTGTAGAGATGTCAGAGAGATATCTGAATATGAATTGACTACTAGGAGCTAATTTCCTGCTAAAATACAACAGCAATGGGTCGCAGAGTCTGACAGTAAATTTGAGATGCACATTGACACTTCACAGCAGTATTAGCTAAATGTTTTGTGGACTAATGAAACTATTTGGAAAGAACACAAAAAACACACAGAACTACATCTAGCATAAAAAGGGCACAGCATATCATCATGAAAACATCATCCCAACTGTAAATTATGGTGGAGGGAACATCATGATTTGGGCCTGCGTTGCTACATCAGGGGGTGAACCAGTTATTAATTCCACATACTTTTTCCACTATTACTATGAGGCTTTTGTGGTTGTTCTCAATTTTTATATTAATATAAAAATCACATACTTTTTCTCGCCACAGTAAGAGAGAGCAGACATATTTTAAATTGTAGAAATCTTACCATCATATCATAATTTTATTTTTACACCAAGTGTAGCAATAATCCATACAACAACGCAACTCATATATTCTTTAGCAATACTCACATTAACTAATAAATAATAAAACATTAACACTTTCTATTTATATCCTACACTGGATGCCTGATGTCTCAGTTTTCTTTGACATAAGTATCTTTATAATTATACAGTAGCAGCTGTGTACACTGAGATCCAGCTGGAGTACAGTAATTCCCAGTGGCTCAGTCATTCAGCGTCAAACACACTCATGCTCACACACAAATCAACGTCACACAGTTTGCAAAGCCTGTGGCGTGGATTGCTCTAATTGTCCCCAAAGCACATCACGACACAGCTCCTCACACTGTAGATACAGAAGCTTGAGCTGTGGGTCTGAAAGACAGGTCCCCCCAGGCCAGGAGATCTGTTCATCTACACTGTATTATCAGTAATGCTTGTGTTCACCTCCAGCTTTGTTTCTTAGCACGTGCATTTACTGTGGGCAACGAGGCATGGCATCACTTCCTCAGGGGCCTCTGAAAAAACACACATAGATATACTTTCTATAGTTGCGAGGACACATAATGTATTCACTGGTCCCTATAATCTAAGTCATAAACTAAATGTATAATCCTAATCTAAATCTGACAGCCTACATAAATTGGCCTACATGTCCACACAAAAAATGTTCAGATTAAAATGTTGGTAGATTCTATAATACCCAAGAGGGGGAAACATACAGTAACTTCAGAAAATGTATCTTTATATAATATATAAGAAATTTATCATTTTTCATATTGATATAAAACATATGAGCTGCGAACACAACATTTCATCAAATAAACAAAGTGTATCCATCTGTCCCCCAAATCTCCGTGTCTAAAATTTCACCCATTCAATCCTAATGAACGGTGCATATTAGTCAGTGATGCATTTTCTGATGGTTCTTTTTTGTGTGCATCACACGATCAACATGAAAATTACATGCTTCGCTGTCCAGCACTGAGCCTGGGGGGCTGCATTCCGCGTGACAGATGACACTTGTAGGGTTATTCCGCTCGTCAAGAGTTCTGTGCTGTTGAACACCATTAAAAGACATTTATGTGATTAAAAAAACTAAAGATGCAGATATAAAGTAAGAAAGTGAGGGGGCATGTCCCAGTCTCCAAGGATATTACATTTATTTGTTTTAAAATACACTGAAGGCTATTTGGCAGAATAAGGCATTACAGTTGTATAATTACCAGCTGAATAAGTGAAGCTGAAGATTACCAGACTTAATTTTGTCCAAGTGACATATTGCACTGCCAAAACACTCCAGCACACAGGAGATGTTTAGAGTATCTCCCACTCAAATCACGTTCCCTCTCCACCAGATCTCTACCTTCCAGGCTCCGACATGCCTTGAACTCACTTTCTATTCTTAGCTCACACAGATGATGATAAACCCATTACTAGTAAATGGCTGATTCTTTAGTATGATGCTTTTTTTTTTTTTTAGAGAAGAATCTAAAACCACTGTCTCCCCAGAATCTCTCTATCGTTTGTGCAGCATTATGAGAGAAAGCCTTGCACATCTCACGCAGCTCCCTCTGATATCCCTTAGATGGGTTTATATTCTTTTACGCTTAGACATTAATAGATTGAGACTGCTCATATCAGGTGATGAACACATTTTTCCTCAGAGATCTGTCCCCGTGCAACTTGTGGAGCAGAAGAGGACTTGCCTGTCTTTACATCAGGATGCCTCTTGCGGGCTGCTGCGTGTTTTGACTGTCACTCTGTGTTAGAGCTGCTGCCCACCCTCAGGGCTTACATGAAAATGAGTTTGACTTTAGCTAAAATTATCCTAACTCAATTCATGTTCCTCTGGTAAAATCAAAAGAACACTCTGGCTCGTCCAAGGAAAGATATTTAGTGTGCTGGCAGTAGTTTTAAGAAGAATGAAAAGATGGATGTTGTGGTTGCTGAAGGTACTGCTGTACCTGGCATTCATTTCATTAAGATGAATGAGTGGTCGTCTCAGGCTGAACACAGAAACATGTCAAATGTCAAATGTAGCTTATACACATGATCTTATCATCTGTATATATACAGTGTGTTTATATGTGTCACTGATTGGCCACAACATTACAACTACTTGGCTAATGTTGTGTAGGTTCCCCTCATGCCCCCAAAAGAGTTATGATCCACTGAGGCATCCACTACAATATCCATGTCCTCTGGTATGTGGCACTAGGATGCCAGCAGCAACTCGATTAAGTCTTCTTATATTGCACTTTTTTCCAGATCACACATCATAGAGATGCTTAATCTGAGTGAGTTCTGGGAATTCGTCATGCTCCTCAGACCATTCCAGTTTTTGCACTGTGGCAGAGTGCATTACCCCACTCATAGAGGCCACAGCCATCAGGAAGTACTGCAATACTAAAATACACAAATACACAAATAACAACAACAACAAATTCCCAGCCGAACATTGTCCAGATCGCTACGCTGCTTCGTGCAAGTGAACTGCTGTTTTAGATATACTGTCTAATACCTTCCAGCTGGAAGTTGGGTCATGGCAACTGGACTTCCTTCTTGTTGGGTTGAAACGTTTCGCTAGTCCTTTAAGTAGCTTTATGGGGATAGTTGATCAGATCCCACAAATCTATACTCTAGGTTTGATTTCACTCCACCCCTTGGCCTGAATAGGCTCGTTAGGTGAAACAGTGGAAGGGGAGGATGTGAAATCTTAACACCTAAAATAGGTCGTTAGGTGTGTCCAACCTGGTGCAGGTGTGAATTGGGGCTGATCTTTCTGGGGATGGATAAAAGGGCAGCATGATAAATAGAAGACAGGTTGTGTCTAAGTCCTCCACCTCTGTTGAGAGGGGGGGTGTTGATTTGCACATGCAAAGCTTCCCAACCAACTATCTTCACACTGACGAATCTACTTGAATGAGTAGCAAAACGTTTCAACCTAACAAGAAGCAAGTCCAGTTGCCATGACTTAACTTCCGGATAACTTCCCCTGGACGACTGAGAATCTTCACCGACCAGTGCACTGCAGCGCTCTCCAAGGTGCTGCTCCTGCTGCTGGGAGCAAATATTTTGCTATCCTCAGTTCTCTCCCTCGGAGACACCAGTGGGGGGACTGCCACCTTAGCACCAACCAGCCCAGTAACTTACCCTGTCTAATTATTGGTGTCACCTTTCATTTGTGCCACTCCCACAGAAGGGTTACATTAGTTCTGCTTGCTAATTTCAATGCTGTACCGTATGTAGCACTTGGCCTATAGCACTGTATATAGTTTTAGATTTGTCAGCACAGTCAAGTCTTTACACGTCTTTTCTCTCACACTGCTCCTGGGTCTTCATTGCAGTCATAGCCATACTTACATTACCATTCAGTTCAAAGCAGCACTGTGCCTACGCTGCCTTACAAAGCTACTAATGTGTAATGTGTCTTGTTTTCCCTTACTCTAACTCTGTGACTAATGGAAACATGCAGTCAGAAATTGCATGCACAGTGCAGAATATGATCATTCAGTGGTCAGCTATTTCTGGTGAGTACACGATGCCAGCATGTAATGCAGTGCTAAAGAATGGAGAAATTCAGTTTTAAGGTTTGTTTATTACATGGGTCAGTTTCAAACTCATCATGTAACTCACGAGACCATAAACAGCTTCCCCGTCAACAAAGATTTCTGCATTATGAGCTTTACAAATGATGAGCTGTGATTATGTTCTAAAACCTGTACCATATCTGTATTGTTAGTCCATTAGAAACAGAGATACAGACAGAGCAATCAGACATCGTCTGACTGGTAAACAAGCTGTTAATGATCTTTAATTAGAGCAAATTAACAAAGACAGATGGCAGTAAAATGACAGCAGCATCACTTTACAGGTTGTCTCAGCTGCCAGAAAACAGCCAACCTGATCTTTAATTGTACTTTAATAATGACACCGCCTTCTTTTTTCTTCTGTCTGGCTGTTATATTTGTCTCTTCTATTCACCCCCAGAGACAACACTGACTTCACACAATTCAGCACAGATTATAAGAGAGCATTAAACTGCATATGAAAATATCAACATCATGCAAGTACAACCAATGCCGTTACAAAGCAAGTAGACAAATATGGAAGCCTGCCTCTCACCCAGTGCATCCTGGAGCAACCTGTGAGCAGAAAGTATAAAAGTATAAAAAAACTAATCCTGTGTTGTGTTTTGTTAACAGATCATGATTGGAGAGGCCATCCTGTTCTGCTGTCTGTCTCGGAAGAAGAGTGGTGCTGGGGCCGAGGCCAACATAAATGCTGCTGGCTGCAACTTCAACTCCTTCATTCGCAGAGCTGTCCGCTTCGTTGGTATGCTGACGTTTTGTCTTTTTTTTATTCACACACTGTCACTAGTATAACTAAAACCAATCATTTTGTTGCCTGGATACCGTATGTTGGACGTGTACAACACATCCAAAACTATTAAATAAAAAAGCTTTCTTTTCGTCACATTCTCTTCTATCTTCAGGTGTTCATGCGTTTGGTCTCTGTGCCACGGCCTTAATCACCGACATCCTCCAATTGATGACGGGCTACCCAGCACCCTACTTCCTCACTGTGTGTAAACCCAACTACACCACGCTCATTGTCAGTTGTGAGCAGAACCCCTACGTCATGGAGGACATCTGCTCAGGTGCCGACCCTGCAGCCATCAACCAGGGCAGGTAGGAAGAAGAATTGTTTTGTCTTGTTGCATTTACCATGGAAATACTTTTCGATTGCCATTACATTCCCTCTGAAAGATAAGTAGAACATGAATCCTCCTGAAAAAAGGAGAAAAATATCCTCACTGTGTGGCTGTTAGCAGCTCAAGCTGGTTCTCATCCAAAATGAAGGAACTATATTTTTCTACTGCCATTTATGAGCATTTCATACAAATCAATGCACTGCTATATACTGACACCAGTATCTTGTGTATGACTAAAATATATCATAGCAAGACCTTTCTGACATTCTTCACATTTTGTCTTGTCCTATTGGTCATTATTGTCCTTGGGGCTTGCGATGCTGCTCAGAGTGCAAAATGCTCATACTGTAGCACTAGTGTGGCAGTCTGTTGACACTTGAGAGGATTCTGGTTGGCAATGAGACACTGAATCATGATAGTACAGCAGTGAATGTGTATTTGTATTTTCTAAAGCTGCAGGACCTGTAAATTAATGTCTGTTTTAAGCAAAGTAAAATGTTCCAAATATACCTTCCTTCTGCTGCCCTGATAGCACAAGATGCAGCTGTGCTGTTGGACAACACAATTCCACACAAACTAGAATAACTGTCTCACTGTTTTGTGCCTCTGCGAATGAGTCAAGTGTCAGTTTACATGCATGTCTGTCCAGACTCACATTCCAGTCGGTTCATGCTTGAGTCCAAATGGACGTGTGTGGTGGATGTAATAAAATCCCCTGCAGGATCCCTGAGATATCATGTGATGAGAATGAGTCAGACATGAGGTCACAGTGACCTTGACCTTTGACCTAAAGGTTCTACATTCACATTCACACATAGTTTCACTGTGCATAAAAAAACAGTCGTCCTCACTCATTTGAAGTGTTTCACTGCAACATCCAATTAAAAACACAAATAAAGCTGTCAGGGATCGACTGGAGTTAATTTCTGAATACTTTTGTATTTAAAATGGAAAGTGAGAGCGGCAGAGTAGTGAGTATAGAATTACTAATTAGTGCTGTGGCAACTGACATTAGACTGAGGGCCGTGTGACATATTACAGAACAGGTAGATCAAGTATGGTACCATCCTTTGGCTTTTATTAGTGGCCATATCTTTGTTATTTTATCAGAGCACATTATTTTGCAATGTATTAATTCCTAGGAATAAACTTTAAATTGCTATCAAACTATACTCTTTCAGTTGATTAAGTTGGTCACCAACTACAGCATTCACATTGCTGATGTCTTTTTGAGACATCTGTAATTTGAACTAAAATATAAATTATTTACACTTAAATATTGCCTTATGATTTTCTTGTTAATCATAAGTACAACATCTCTATCTGAGCTCCTTCTGTCTCTGAGAAGACAGCATGACCAAGACTCAGTCCAACACCAAATGGTCCTTTGGATGGACAGTTCTTAAGTCATCAACATTGAGTCTGTCTATTTGCAGCCCTTTTCATTCTAAACCTGACAGTAACTGATTAATCCAGGGACCTTAATAGAGATTGGATTTTGTGAGATTTATTGCAATCGCATCACCATGTGAGTTTATGTGTGTGTGGCATTAGATAGCATAGGGATTCGGGCAAGGGGGGGGTGAGATTGGGTTTGACCCATGCATTTGGGACACGTAGTTTCGGCTCCAGAATCTGGGGGTCTAAATATAACCCACTGCTGCTGGCATAAACACTGTCTTCTACTCTTTCTGTGCCTGATTTAGCTTCAATCTCGTTCCAGAGCAGCATGAAAAGCTGTTGTGCTGCAACGGTTGTGCACCAGGGGTATTAGCAACCTATTTTAACAGCGGAAGTAGCATAGTATACTATCTGCCTTCCTTTGGCAGCACATGTCACATAATTGTGTAGGTTGCAGGTAATCCTCAAACAGGAAGTCTGATTTAGAATGTAGTATAGTATGCATTCACCAATACTAATGAAATATGTAACCCTATGCATCCTCCAACATATGTGATCATATAAATCATCTTTCCTCTACACTTGTAGGAAAGGTAGTGTCAGCGTTTGTTGAAAGAGCACCCCCATATGCAAAAGATAAGAACTAAACCCATTTGGTGCCAAAATAGCTGGCATAACACTTTTCTGGCTGGCACACATTTTATTCATATCAGTCACAAATGCTGGATTGCAACTTTGCAAGCATTGCAGATTGGCTGGGTTTAGGCGCAAACACGTGGTATAGATTAGATTTGCACACTAAATAAACATGATTAGATTTAGTGAAAAACTTGAATTGCTTCCTTGTTGTTAAGGAGAAAAGTCCTTTGCTTTGTTGACCCAACCTCAAACCTCAACTTTCCCCTCACAAGAGATTGTGATGATCTCAGGCTTTAACTGTACCAAATTCATTAGTAATCATCTACTGGGGACCATAAACATCAACAGAAACTTGAGTGCAAATCTGTTATTAGTCAAACTCAAACCTCAAGCTGAAACAACATGTGTACATCAATGGGTACCGCAAGAAAAGGGGAATATTTGCATGGCATGTTAACAAAGTTATATGTGCATAGTTCAGCTTCTCAGACAGGCAGTTAAGATGTGATAAGAGTAAGAGTGCAGGCATAGAAATGGATATTGTGAATGCAGTTGTAAAAGTGACTTTTACAATGTGAGTTGCATAGCATTAGATTACTATTAGATTGTGTTTTTCTTCTATGTGAAAATTGTGTGTTAAACAATGCTTGTGATTAGGCAAATCTGAAATGGTTCATAAGATGTGACTGGGGCTCCTTGTGGCTGTGAAAAATCCCAGTCATCCAGTGGTACGAGGCTTCTTCTTCTGCTAGCTACTTCTAACTGACTGGTATGGAATCCCATGTATTTAACCTTGGTAGAATCATTAACATGTAAACATGTTAATAACTCTTAAACTGCCTGGGAAGGGATGCTAAGACTGTATTGTAAGAGGGCGATGGGGGGCTCTTGGTTCCCAGAACTGGTTAATCAAAAGGCCTAAATAACATTCACACTACAGTATCTGATTTCAAGACTAGGTGAATACACTAAGCAACACTTTCACAATTATTTAATGACAGTCCTGATTTTATTAATCAGGACTGTCATTGTATATTTCTAAAATATACATTTAGAAAGCTCTATGTATAATATACACAACTGCTGTACAGTGGCAGGAAAAAGGATTTAAACCTTTCATGGTAAACCTGCATTCATTTGTCATACAATGTGATCTGATCGTCATCTAAGTCAAGAGTATTAACAAATATGATGTGCCTAAAAAAATAACACAAAATAAATTCAGATCTTTCATATCTTTATTGAGAACAAGCATAACAACTTCATAGTGGTAGTGGTATGTGAATAACGACCTTAAGAAAATTAGTTACTTTGGCTGACAAAAACTTTTTGAGTTTGTTTGTTGATTTACAAAAAGCTGAAAAGTGACTGACTGTGTTCATGAGTCTACAGTTCGTAAAACATTGAATTAGCAGGGTGTCTATGACTGGACACCACGAAGGAAACTGCTGCTTACTAAAAAGAACATTGCTGCATGCCTGAAGTTTTGTTGACTGATGAAACTATATTAAACTATTTGGAAAGAAGACACAGCACTACATCTGGCGTAAAAAAGTCACAGCATATGATCATGAAAACATCATCCTAATCGTAAAGTATGGTGGAGGAAACATCATGATTGGGGCCTGCTTTGCTGCATTAGAACCTGACCAGCTTGCAGTGATTGGGGGGAAGATGAATTTCCAAGTGTATCAAATAATTCCTCAACATAATGTGAGAATGACTGTATGTCAGCTGAAACTCTGTAGAAGTTGCCAAGAGCGAAGCTATGGAATGACTTGAAAAGAGCCAAACACATCCAAAGAATATGACATGGCTAAAGCAGTTCTGCCTGGATGAATAGGCGAAAATTCCTACTGAACAATGTGCAGGTAGGATCCACAGCTACAGGAGGTTATTGCTGCCAAGGGTCAGCACATACTTTTACCATTAGTTTTAAGGTTGTTCTCAATAAAGACATAAAATATCAGCATTTTTTGTGTTATTATTTTAGGTACATCATATATATGAATACTTGACAAATAATTGCCAAAAACCATGAAATTCCAAAAGGTTTCCATCCTTTTTCCTGCCACTGTAAATCCATGTTGGGTATTTCAGGGCTGAAGTGGGTGCATTTATTCAGAGGCAGCGTTTGTTTTCATATGTGGATGAAATTTTTATGACTCCACAGATGTTGAACATGCTGGTTTAGGGACCACACAACTGCAATGCACACACACAAAGAACAGACAACTACATGACTGCACCAAAACACACACACACACACACACAGTCACACACACATGCAAAGTCAGGAGTAAAAATGAAAGCTGGTTGGAGGAGTGAATACCAGGAGTTGTCAGAACTAGGTCATTGGGCTGTAGCTCTGTGAGAAACTGGGTCACATGTTCACTTTCAATACTGTTTCATATCTTACAGAAAATCCTTCCCATCTCAGCACGCTACCCTCGCATCCTTTGGTGCTGTCTATGTTTCGGTGAGTAATGGTTTGAGCCCATGCACTTATAGTAATATACTGACATTGTTAAAAGAATGCTAATACCTTTAAGTGTCTAGAAATATACAGTATAATGAAAGAGACTATAAAAAAAAAGATTAGTAGACTCTCAGCCTGCTAGAATAGAGACTGATATGTCTGCTAACTGCATATTAATCTACCCCAAATAACTAATAATTCCTGACAAAGGAGATGGTGACTCAAACTTTGGAGAATGTTGCCAACAATTTTCAGGGGAGGTTATTACTCTGTGTTGTATACTACCAAAAGCCAAATAATGTTGAATAGCAAAACATAAAATAAATGGACGAGGATACTGATGTAAGACGAAACAGGAATCATAAGAACAATGACAAGTAGATCAGTTAATGTGTCATATGTTCACAGATGTACTTCAACAGCACTCTGACGGACTCATCCAAGCTACTCAAGCCCCTTCTCGTCTTCTCCTTCATTATCTGTGCCATCATTTGTGGTCTGACCAGAATTATTCAGTACAAGAACCACGCCATTGATGTCTACCTGGGCTTCTTGCTTGGAGGTGCTATTGCTGTCTACCTGGTAGGGTTCATTCCCATCAATACCTTGCTTTACAGTATACAGAAGATCTGACTGCTGACTGTATCTGTGTCTGTTTTTTTGTCAGTCTGGGTTTAAGAGTAACAGTACTCAATATTGAAAGCTTTCCTAAGTGGTTTCAAACCTAAAACTGAAATAGTGTAATTACACTGATTTAGACCGACGTTGATTTTGACTCTAACCAACCTGATTCTGTACATGGTAAATTAATTCCTTCAGACAGGCTGTTGTTTGTAAAACATCTGAAAGAATAACATTCAATGGCATCTAACCCAAAGCCATAACAAGTCACTGTTAATCACAATGAATTTGTATCAAGTTGTGTGCATTTATAGCAGAAGAGTTAAGTTGGCATTTAAATATATATATATATATATATATATATATATATATATATATATATATATATATATATATATATATATATATATACACAGATATATATATATATACAGATATACAGTATATATTCCTACTGCAATCACTTACAGTGAGGATAATTCCAAGAGCTACACATCAAATCATAAAGTTTAATACACTAAAATGCATGTCTATGTAAAGGATCAAGATAAAATAAATAACTAAATTCCAATGCAATAATTCTAAACTAAGTTGAACAGGTAAGTTGACAGCTAATTTCTATGTTTTCTCTCCTGTGTTTACTGTTAAATGCCTAAAGTTCCAATGTTATAGGATATGGTTTTGAGAAAACAATACTAGCAATACAATTTTATGTATGCTGTTTGCTGATAGCAGACTTCCACAACTTCATGTGCGCTTAAATCCAAAGTTAATAAAAACCCCGGCCCCGCCTTACACTTCTCATGAAATGGAAACATTTCTTTCTTTAGGACTTTGCTTCTTCTTGTGTTATTCTCCTTGTGTTAGACATTTTGCTTGTCTTGTACCTTACTCACACCAAATGACTAAATGTAAATGTAAATAAGCAAAGCATTCTGCCATAACAATGACTGTTTCATCTGTTGTCAGGGGTTGTATGCAGTTGGAAATTTCCAGCCCAATGAGGAGACTGGCACTACCCCTCCTACAATGCTACATCGACCCCCTTGCTCTTTGCCTCACATTAGCCAAGAGGCCGTCTTTCACCACTTGCAAATGAAAGCCAGCATGCCCCGGGAGCCAGGCATACCCACCTCCCACTCTGAGGGCCTCCTCCACCGAGGCCTTCAGCAGCAGAGACCTGATGACAACCTGAAGTGCTCCAGTGCAGATGTGGAAGTGATCTCTGCCAGCAGCTCTCAGAGCAAAGATGCCATAATGACCTTTAGCCACACCCTTCCTAGAGTCCACACCCCCCAGGCCATGGCAGCATATGAGGAGGCAGCAAGACGTCATGCTGCCACCCTCCACCATGCCTCAATGGACTCTAGTCGCTCAAAGCAACTTCTGTCTCAATGGAAAAGTAAGAACAATAACCACAAATGCTCCCTGCAGGTCCCAGACTCCTTCTCCTCTTCTGTAGACTCATCATCTGGCCAGTCCTCCCAGCATCCACACCATCATGGCAGCATGGAGCTCCGATCCAGCTCGGAACCATCAGCTATGAGTCTGAGTGGAGGTTTTGATCCTCATGCATACATGTCCAAACTGACCACAGGTGCCAGTACCACGCTGCCCAGCAACTGTAGCGGAATCACAGGAGGAACCAGGATATCCATGCAGTCTAGACCTGGGTCTTCACAGTTGGTCCACATACCAGAGGAGGCTCATGAGAGTTACAACACGACCTCCACAAGCACCATAGTAGGACCAGGAGAAACTGATGGCATATCGACAGCAAACAGCACAGTTCAGGCTAACTGGCAAAGGGCAGCAGAGAAGACAACAGCATGCAGGACTAATGATAACGGTCAGAGCACCCAGCCACGAATCATGCAAGTAATTGCTATGTCCAAGCAACAGGGCCTACTACAGACCCATTCCAAGAGCTTAGATGAGAGCAGCATAGGCTGCAGCACCACTGGGAGTTGCCAGGGCCCTGCTCGCTACAGGGCACTAACTGATCAAGAACCTACCGGCACCACGGGGCCCAGCTCACTGGGAAGCACCACAGGTAGTATTTCAGGCAGTACCGGAGCAATTGTCAGAATAGAGGCCCATCCTGAAAACAACAGGCCTGTTATCCAAGCTCCATCAACAGATGGAAGCGGATCGTGGAGGTGGCGGTCTCTGGATCATGGCAATGGAGGTGCAGGGGCTAGTGGAGCAGGAGTAGGATCTGGAGGAGGAGGTGGGAGTTTGAGGCAATCCTTTGAGCTTAATGATCTAAACCGAGATTCAGAAAGCTCAGACTCAATACGCGAAGGGTCCCTTGACAGGAAGCATTCCAATCACATCGTTACCACCACTGCCACCATTAGCACCCCACACATAGTTACTGTTCACACCCAGAACACTAGCCAGTCGGAGCAGAGGCTTCAGCCTCAGGGCCACTCTACCATTAGGATCACTCCTGGGGATGGTAGTGTTTCTGGATCTGGAGGAGGAGGCAGAGGTGGAGATAGTGCTTCAGAAACCCCTTCAGTCACCTCCAGCCGTGAGTCCACTCTGCGGAGAAAAGGCAATAATATCATCCTGATTCCAGAGAGAGCCAACAGCCCCGATAACGCCCGGAATATTTTTTATAAGGGTACGTCGATAACTCCTGTTTTCAAAGACTAACACATGAAATGACTGTAGACTTCTGAGAAGATGTAGCTAACAATGCAATTCAGCTGGATTTTCAGATAACCCTATATCTGTGACAACCGCCAGTATTGTGTGCCATTGTATATATCATAATACCTTCAAAAGAAAAGATTTTATTCAGCATGAGATTTTTGTACGTGTTTACACTAAAGCACAACCTTTTAAGTGTTGTAGAAATAATCACTGTGTACTTTTGTGGTCACTCCTAAGGAAACCTGTTGTAATGGCGATCCTGTGACAGTGCTTTGGGGACAAGAGAAACTTTTTTAAACAGTTCTGTATGTTTTGGATATAAATCGTCACAAAAAAGAAAAGAAGTAGCACAGTAAAGTTTAAACTGTAGCAAACTAATGCAAAATAAATGTATGATAGCTGTGAAAACCAGTGTTTACTTCCCTGCACTGTTTATTTGGGTGCTACACCAGAAAATACTATTTACTATACAAAATACTGTATAATTTGAATAGATACAGAATGAATTATTTTACAAAGAGTGAAAAATTATGACATTAGTATGTGACAGAGATATGTTTTGTATTTTGTCTCTTTTCTGTACAGATACCACATACTCAACTGAATACTGTTTTGAACCATAAGTGTGCTTAGCATTCCTTCTGTAGCTACAAGGTCAAATATGCTGTGACTTGCACTGAAATATTTGTTTACTGTACATTGCATACTCTAAACCCTGACCTTATCTTTATATCTTGTACTTGCATTTGGATGTCCATGTCAATCTTATGTCTACAGCACAAAACGCAGCAACACAGGAAAATTATGCTTCTTTATACTATATGATCACTAGTACATATAAAATGCAATAAATGCAATACTTGTCCTCAAGTTTTCCTGCTGAATTTGGCAAGATCAGCTTACAAGCTGCCTATAGCTTTCAAAGAAACATTTAGACATTTTGCAAAATACATGTGCTGCTGTCAAATCGAATGCGTTATTTAAAGAGTCATGAAGTCATAAATATCTATATTTATCTTTTGATGAAAAGTGAATTTCACACGTACTTGTACATAAAACCTGGAGGATCGTTCTGCTATGAAATCCACACTGTATTTTGGTAAGATACCAAGCAGTCAAACATATAGGTAGCTTATCTCAAAGATATACTGTAGTTGCCTGCAATCTTTGTGCCAAAGAGTTGTTGGTCCAAAACTAGTTCCAAGATTTGTTACAAAAGTTGCAAAAAGATCATTGTATTTATTCTGAATAGAAACCAATCAGCCACAATAATAAAACCACAACTGAGAAACAGCAGTAGGGTCACAAGCAGACACGGTTCAATGATGCATGTGGGAAGTGAAACTTAGTTCTTCTGGTCCAATCTAATAGTAGAGCTGCTGTAGCACAGTTTTCTGAGAAATGAATGCTGGCTTTGATTGACAGGTGTCAGAACACGTTGCAACACAGCTGGTTGGGTATGAGGCTGCGTAGCCACAGACAGGCCAGAATGCCAATGCTGACCTCTGTCCACCACCAAAAGCTCTTACAATGGGCATATGAGAGTTATACCATTGGCAATGGAAAAAGGTGGCCTGGTCTGATGAATCACAGTTTATTGTGGAAAGCCAGTAGCATATGAATTATTTACCTGGGGACGACATGGCACAAGGATGCACAATGGGAAAAATACAAGCTGGCAGAGGCAGCGTGAGGCTCTGGGCAATGTTCTGCTGGGAAATCATGGGTTTGAGCATTTATGTGGATGTTACTTTGATGTGTGACATCTGTCTAAACATTGCAGACCAAGTAAATCCTTCCATGGCAATAGTTTTCCCTGATTCTACAGAAGACCCTTGAGGAGAGTGACCTCTGCCAGCATGATAAAAATGTGGCACAGAGCAAAAATAGTTTAGGAATGATTAGAGGAACAAGTGTTACCTTGGCCTCCAAATTCCCCAGATCTCATTCTAATCAAGTATCTGTGAGATGTTCTGAAAAACCAGTCAGATCCATTGGGGCCCCCCATAGGTATTCATGTTGTGGCTGATCAGTGTAGATTTTTGGGTTACAATAGATAGAGGTTACCCATTTTACAGTCTTTCTGCTAGGCTTAGCCAGACATTCCCTGAACTAATAGTACTTTATATCTGTCATGACGGGTATTCATCTGTTTTTCTGACTCTCGCTCAAAAAGAAAACTAAAATACTGTATTTACCAAATTCCTAAAGTGTTCTTTCTTAAGTTTAAAAAAAGAAATCTTTGAAACATGTAAACTATTTTTAATTTTAATTAGAAGGCTCTCTACAACACTCCTTAGTACCTTCAATTAAACTTAATTAGTTGTAGCCTATTTTTACATATACAATATTGATATCAAATTGTAACATCTTAGTATTATCATTATAATCATGCTCAGCATTATCATGATCAAATTAAAATCTATTGCAGAGTTAGCACTCCTTCCACCATCTACCACGTGCACTGGGAAGAACAAGAACAGCACCTTCCTCCAGTTTTGTGCTTTAATTTTTATTTGTGCCATAAAGTAACCAGCAAACATATGTGTCTCAGATGAATATGTTGTTTTTCTGTATTTCTTTTACACTAACACACAGTGTGTGTTGCAAGATAGTGACTGTTGGTACAAAGGTAAATGTGGACTGTATCTCAGTTGATAAAATCAGTAGTGTAGCGTGGTTTACATTATGCATACATTGTGCATATCATTAATTAGTATCTCAGTGGTTAAATAAGCACCCACTGGTTATAAAATAAACTTGATAGAAACACTTGAGGTATGGCATCTACAAGACTATTTTGCCAGCGTGAGAACTGTGCCAAAGCTAGACTTTTTCATAAGAAAATAATAGAATCATCAGATGTATGTATGATTTTAAGCATTTGTATACCAAGCCTGCATTATGATATATAGATGATTTATTCTGTACCCCCATAATATTTGCATGGTCACTTTTCTCACAATATTTTTTATCATAAATGTGCTTTTATTTTCAATTGACAGAAATGTTTAACAATGTGTTCTTGATTTATGTGTTTCATAGTGAGAGTTAATTGACAATCTGTTTTATCTAAGTACTATTGCCAGTACTAAGTCACCTTTGCACATACATGTGCAAATATGTGAGAAATACAAGTGGATCTTGGATATGAGTTGGGGTAGGGGGCATGTTTCTGTGACAATTTGGTGTGAGTCTGTAAGTTTTATGTGACATAAAGTGTGTGTTAATTATAATATAATTTTATTCAACAGATGACACCCTGCTTTTTCAGTGCAACCTTACCTAAATAAATTAAATATTGAACTAATTTAACAATGTGACTCTTATCATGAGGATCTGTTGTTAAAGCCTGCATTTTAAAACAGCCTTGGCAGGAGCAAGGTTTGGTGGGGATACTGTATATTGTGTAATATGTATTGGCACTGGTCAGTCTGAGCAATATGATCCAGAAAGTTCTGCTGGAGAAAGAGAGTGTGTGCAAAAAAAAATCTTATTAGATATCAAAACAGGAAGTGTGTCTTCTTTATACTTATCTCAAAAGGGAATTGCACCAATATTTGGCCTAGGTTTTATGTCAAATGTATCGAGAACAGGGTTGGTTGTCACACTGATTATAACTCTCTCTCTAGAGGGCGACAACCAGCCCCATAACGAGGATAGTTGTTACAAATGCACAAGATGTAGTCACTCAATTTATAGCTGACACCTTACCCTTTCATTTCACAATGAAAGTTAATATGTTTAGGTCACAGTTTGTAAGGGATCTGTATAAAAATTAATAAAAGTGGGACAACCAACCCCATTCTCCACCACCAACTGAGCCAATGCCACCCCCTTGTACCCATTTTGTAGTAGGTAAACAGTAGAAATCCAGCGTTCATCTTCCAGAGTGATCCACTAGGATTGCACACATAATTCTTCAATGCAGTGACTTACACATACACATTTCTGTAGTATGTAGTAGTATAGCATATTACTTATAGTAGTAGTATAAGTATTGTATGTATTTTCAACAGCAATATGATGATGGTGCAATATGCAGTTTATAGCTGTATATTTGTACGCGTCGACTGTAATTTTAACAGAAATAGTGCTGTATTGTTACAGGATGTTGATGTAAATTGTTGGCAAAAATTTACCAATAAGCAAAAATTAACATTCAACCGATCAACACCAATTACTGTAGTCTTTAAACTAGCTTTAAACTAAAGAGCCTTCACTAACAGGCCTCGTAAAAACCAGGTAAGTTCAACTATTCCAGTTTTTAAAAACATTATTTTCTGTATGAGTTTTGTATCTTTCTAATCTATTAATCCCTTAATTTGTAGACACAACTAGCGTTTTAGCTAATGTTAGCAGATTAGCCAACAGTTAGCTAACATTAAATATGTCCATGACTTTAGTTATTATCAATGTAATGTCGCTTATTGTATGTGGAGAATATTTCAGAAACTAGATCTTATTAAATACTGCTCTAATTCCACACAGTTTGTAACTGCAACTGTGATGCTAATTGCGATTAGCGCCGTAGCACGCTAAAACTGACTATCACGTTAGCTTGGTAGGGATGTTAGCATTTCTAGCAGGCTAGATGCTGTGTTTGCTGTTGTTAGCAAATTTCTTAAGCTAATTAAGTTGAATTTTCTAGCTTTTAGCAGGTTCAAAGGCCATTTGATGAATGCTTTAGGCTTTTTAGAAGGCTTTTTTAGAATTTTTAATTTATTTACTGTGTGTTTGATATTCACAGATAACGTACTAAGTAATTGTACACATTTAATAATTATAATAATGTTAATAACGTAATGAGAAAGGTCAGTGTCTGTACATCACCTATCTGTGCACAAGTACGTTGTGTAAAAACATTGTTCATTGATAGGAACACTAATAATGATTGTCATTAACTGGTTATAGATGACAAGCAGTGTGATCCGGTATGAATAGAATACAGTATTATAAAATATAACATGTCATGATGTCATAAAAAAGTACATGTTCATATAGAATGATGAGACATATGAAGTGAACCTTTTGGCCCATTTTCCCTGTAGACTACACTGTGTGAACACGTTGAAGAGGATTCTCCAAGCAAGCGGTAAAAGTCAATACTAAAAGGAGAAGAAGAAAGAGATTTTTAGTTATTTCACTTAACATGAATTGAAGTATTTAGATTGTGTGATGTGTAAGATCTTAGTTTTATATATACAAAAATTGCAATTAATATGTCTTTAAACGTGGTAAATGCATTTAATTGAAGGTATGACTAGTCCAAATTACACTGCAAATATATAAATGGAGATTTCTGAGTTTCAAATTTGACCATGCAGTCAAAATGTAACTTGAGATATAGGTTACTAAATGAAAAAATTGAATCTAACTATTAGACAGAACAGTCTATATTTGGACATTTAATCACCAAACTCTGAGTCTCAAGTATCTCGCCAAAGTCACAATTTAAAAAAATGTAATTGGTTAGGAAATTAATTAGTTTTTGGTGTCTTTGTTGCAAGCATCAAACATTAAATGTAATTATATTCAGTGAAGTTGTTCAGTGAAACCACAAAAACACTGAAAATCTTTTCTTTGTACATTTGTCAGATAAACATTCAGTCGAATTAACAAATCACAAAATTCTGTTTTTATTGCATATTTGAAAAATAAGTACAGTATTTGAGCAAATACACTTTGTTACTTTCCACAACTGTGTATATATCAAGGTCTGCATTACATTTCTTCTTTGCCAGCTTCTGTCCACTACAACATTAAAACCACCAGTTGGATTTCTGTTGTAGCTGATTGTTCTACTCACATGTGTAGGAGGCCAAGCCAAGTTGTTCTGTGTCTGTGCCCACTGGGTCAATGGCCTGCCTCTCAGAACTAATGTTTTACCTCAACCTGATACCCCAGTCTCCTATTTCTAACCTCACTAACAAGACAAATGTGATGGAACAGGGTTGGCTGAGGAAGCTGTGTGCTTCCATTTTTGGAAAAGTTGCCAGGTATAAGCTCTTGTTTCACAGGGAACTAGGACACATGGGGCAGTTGATAACTATGAAGTGAGACTATTTCAAGAGAATAGTTATTTAATATTAAATTATACTGAAGGACATTAATTTATTCCCCTTGTTTCCTTCCAGTTTAATTTTTTGCTTGTAGCTTTTGTTTCAGCTAAAGATATGTTGGTGATAATACAGTGCAGTGCAGAACAATACAGGTGACAAAAATGTAACTATTTGCTGAGGAACAAATCAAGCTGGGAATGACTCAATAATGAGTTGGTAATGAATAACTCAAGACATGCAGGTTGTCCTAATCTGTGACTTTAAACAGTGTCTCTCTGTGTCAGCCCTGTGACAGACCTATGACTTTGGCAGGGTGCACCTCTCCTTTTTGTCCAGTGACAACTGGGATGAGCTCCAGCACCCCCTGCATCAACACACTGAATATTATTTAGTAATTCCTCATTACTTTAAGTCATGATGCGATCATAACTTATCCTTTTTGTTCTCCCTCCATGAAAGTACCACATCATAGTTCGCAGTTAGTACGTGTTATTATTATGTCCACTACAATCTCTTTTTAAGAGTTTCTGGTGACTGACATTCTTTATGTTGTATTTCTGAATATTGTGCGTTGTATAACTTTTTAAACCAGACAGTTGGCTGAGAAATACATTTCCAATAAGGCTAGTGTGCTTTTAGTGTAAAGAGACTGACGTGACATGGCTGGGTTTACAAAAACTATATGAAAAATAAAATTAAAGCAGTAGCATTTTGAAAAGCTTTACATGCTGCTTTCAAACTGTATAGTCATGTCAGGTTAACCGTGAATAATTCAAATAGCTGTAATCAATCATTTACAATTACACACTGGAAATGCTAAAGCTGTCTGATTCAAAGGGATGAAAAGCCTTGCAAATTATTTAAGGAGCCATTTCGCTGTGTCCCACATTAGGTCTGGAGAGATTTGTTGCTGCTGTGATTGGGGCAAAGGGGACAGGCACATTGTATGGCTTCCAGTTTCATGTTTTGTGTTATCAGTAGATAATGGTCTTTTTGAGTTCAAAATGTTGTTCTCCTTGTCACATTTGGTTGTACTTGGTTGTACTTGTTGGACAATCATCCTGTTGTGTCTGTCCCATCCATCTTACTTCGGGGCCCCAGTTCTGTCAGAGGCTGTTTTTTTTGCATATCACACCCCTCACTTTGTGGTCCCTATCGGCATGAATGGTTACTGAATAGGCCTACTGGCTTCACGCACCATCAGTTGTGAGATTTATGCACTATTATTAATGTCTTGTCACTGCACTTTGTTCAGTGACCTTTTCATTTCATTAAATGGTCAAGCCAGACGCCATGACCCACACCAAATGGTCATCTCAGTGATGAGTCACACAGGCACTGACTCAGGATGATCTGCTGTAAGAGGATAGATTTGATAATAGGCATCCTTCTTCAAATACCTCCACTCCCAGATGTCAGCAGCTAAAGGTTGCACCTCAGTTTGTCCCACATATGCAAAGTGTCTGTCCTCAGTGGACTCATGTCAAATTAAGTAAGTAAGGCTTTATTTGATAGGTGACATTCTACAGAGAAAAAAGAGAAGAAACAAGGGCATAGAGAGCAAGGTCTCACATGCAGCAAAGTGCTATTGGCCAGGAACTGAACAGTGAACGTTTTGTGCTATTAACTAACAAAGTTAGTTTAGAGTAGTACCCTGATCAGCCTTGGAAATGTGCTTCACAAAAATTTTTAAATTTTTAATAATATCTCCACCATCTGTGTACAGAGCAGTCTTATTTATATTTAATGTGATGTCAATCACCAAATCTATATCAACAGTACTAAGCAATAGCTTATAGCAATAGTTTCCCCTAGTTTGCTGAGTTACGTTGCTTTAAGCCTTTATACTAAGACTGTACACCAACATATTTTATTAATTTACAAATGCACCATAATTTGCACATGGCAGACCCATATACAGTGATGTTTACCTGCTCCAATTATCCTTTTTTTCAACTTTTCTACATTATGCTTTTGGATTCACTTACTTCTAGGCAGAGAACCCACAATAGTACATCATCTTCTACATAATTCATATTTAAATTGACGTGTCTCAGATAAACCAATTAATACATTTATACAAGTAATTTCAATAGATTCTTAGCCAAAGTACTTGAAGTATTATAGTAGCAATATAGTGAAATGTATTGACCCAAATCAACTTTATGTGTGCAGTATTTGTGTAAAGTGACTTGTACTAAGCCTGATGAGCTCATCCTACAATGATTGCTATATGAAGTATATCTGCCTGTAAGGCATTCTTACTGTAAAATCAGCTTTACAGTCAGCAGCAGCTTTATACTTTATACTAACTATGTGAAACAGCAGCAGCTACAAAAACACAAAACATTGGAAAAAAAAGCACATATTTTGAGTTTACTGTTAGTGAAGTATGGTGGAAGCACCCTGGTGCAGACTGATGGAACTCAGAGTAAGATAAAGAACAGTAAAGGAAAACTGGGCCATTGGGAATAGGCCTTTAGAATGATAAATGAGGATGTGTCTAATCAGGGTCTTTAGACTAGTGTATACTTATGTTTCTAATGCTGGGAAGGCAGGAGTCTGAATAAAGTGTACAATGCATAATGATGTGATACGGAGGCTCCAAATCTAAGAATGGCATGTTGCATTGTATCTAGTTTGAAGTGGAGGCTTTTAGAATCACTGGACAATGTCAGATAGAGGAATGAAGAACAGTTTGATGTGCAGGGAAACTTGATTTAGTGCTTTATGGGAAATCAATGAACCTACTACCCGTGTGTTAGAAAGTTAAGAATCATTAATACAGCTGCTGATGATTGTAATGGCAAACGTGTTCCAAAGGAGAGTTGTCATGTGTTGAACCATTTCCCTAATCACATGTTTGCATATCAGCACTTCTGTCGTTCTGACAGGTGTAAATATAGTCCGGCAATTTAACCAGCTCTGTTTTGTCAGGAATGCTCAGAATCAGCACTGCAGCAAGTGTCATTACATGTAACCATTTCACATAACTCTGGGCTCTTTATAGCACTCATATTTTTAATCCTTAATATATGATTATAAGTTATGCTAATTAATACGCCTTTGATGAGCATTTTATCGATCAGACCATACAGGTTTCTCTTTCAGTATAAAAAGCAGACAATGGAGAAGGTGTGCAGCAGGATGCCAACCATTTTCACACATATGTGGTGTTTGAAAAATAGTGGGTTCAGTGCAGATGCACAGTCTCAAAGTGAAATTTTGCTTCTTGAATTTAGTCTCAGAAAGGAGAACACGTTTGACCACCATGATTCTTAATTCCAATGTTGTCGAGCAGCAAACATGTATTAATAAATTGTATGTAAACCAGTAATTTTAACTACATTTTGCAGAGGTTTGCTAATAGTTCATCCACCTTAATATTTCTATAATGACTCAAATATACTACATAACCAATGTAAACAGCCCTGAAAAGCAATATATTTCATTTTAGTTTTTTGGTTCATGTATGACCTGTGAGCAGTGCATTCAACAATAACCTCATATGGCAATAAACCTTAGCTGGCAGGTGACTTTTTGTTTTACATTTAGTTATCATGTTGTAGCACATCACACCAACAATCAGAATTTACAGCAGGCAAAAACTGAGGTACAGGATTCTCATTTGATTAGACAAAAGCCCAATCCTTTATATTAACCGATTCTTCTTTAGGTCGTCTTCAATATCAATATCCGACATCAGAAATTTGTAGTCAAAAGCACAGTTTTGCCATTGTTGCCATAGCCTAAATGTGTAGAACAGCTAACCTCTGAACACAATAGATAAAACAAAAATCCAGATGACACACAATGAAAACTTTAGGGGCACTGAGATGTAACCACTACTGATGTTACCCAGAAGGCCTTGTGATCTGACCTGCTTAAAAGTGAGCTGAGAGCAGAGATAGAAAAAACATTTCATACAAGTGTGTGTGAGAGTGTGAATGTCAGGTAGTCTGCATGCTATCTATGCAAATGTCTCTCCCATGTGAGCTCAAAGAAGAACTAATGTGCTGTCTGACACTGTTCTAAGTCACATCTATCTCAGTCCACTTAGTCATCCATCAAATCAAACTTATCTGCAGATGCGTTTTGCAAGCTTTCTTTAAGTCTTTGCTTGCCCTAAAAGCTCTCAAACAAATTGGCGGTGTTATTTGGTGTTATTTCTGCAGACCTTGAAATTGTTTGATCAAAATTGTCACAGCATCAGACAGAAATGTGAGCCGACAGGTGATGAAGCCTGGAAACAAATATTCTCTCTCTTTCATGCCCCATTCAGTCTCTCTTTTAATTAGCTCCTCTTCTCCTCTGTAGCCATCTTTATTTCCCAAGGTTGCCATAGCAACAGAGTCCCTGTCTCAGTATATATTGTCTCCAAAATGAAAACCCAAAGCTCAGAGCCTTGAGCTGGAAGCACATGCAGATGTGATGATTCTCTCCTCCATCAACCAAAATGCACAATCCCTGCATTTTTAAACAACACAGAGGTGAAACTGAGTTCTTTTATGTAACACCAACTTAATCTTCACAAACACCCCCCCTCCCCCTTAACTATTGATGTAGTGTTAAATGAAAGCCAAATGATTAACACCCGTTTGAAATCATCATGGCATTATCAGAATAAAAATAAAACTGCATTTCATTTTCATAAAATAATCCGATTGTGTGCAGGTCATTTGAAGAATGAATGGAGAGGAAATATGCTTCCCTTCATCTCCTGTGGGTTTTACAGTACAGCTGCTGGCCTTGTCCCACTTTCTCTGACTGAAACGTATACAGCCCAAGAGAGAAAAAAAGAAGCATAGAAAACACCATAGATCCTCACAATTATTCACAGTCATGTCTAACAGATGTCTTATTTCTGTCTTACACAGATCCTCCAATGCCCGTTCATCTATGTATATAGAATTTACGAGGTTTGCATTACCTCTGCTAGCATAGGCAATACTGCTGTAAATACTGTTACATTTCTAAGCCAATCAAGTCAACCATAAAAAATAATGACCTTCCGTAACCTTTCCCTCATTTTCTGTCTCACTCAGAAAGATGTTAATTTGTTCAGGGATTTGATTGCAGGGTTCAGAAGTGAACATGACATATCTGGAGAGGACTGCTACAGCTCCCTCATCCATGCTGTCAAATCAAGAAGTGGAAGACATGAATAATATAGAAATATCTGAAGATAACATTGACTAATTTACTGCATTGCGATTGTATGCCTTCACTGACTAGAAGTAATGTTCACGCATGTCTGTCAAAACTCATATTCAAATTGGTTTACACATGAGTCCAAGCAGATGTTTGGGCCAGATGTAATGAAATTCCTTCAAGGCATTTCTGAGATATAGCATTGAGCAAGAATGGGGCAAAAATGAGGTCACAGTGACCTTGACCTTTGGCCACCAGAATCTAATCAGTTCATCATAAAGTCCTAGTTGAAAGTTGAAGGAGTTTGTTAGATATCAGGAATTAGATGACCAAACCATGAACATAATGCCTCTGACCCTGGCTACAGCTGGCATGGAGCCATAAAAAAATTACAAACAAAAGGCTTTGAGGTAAACATATTACCACAATTCCAGATGAGCAGTGTGGTTTACATTGGATTGGATTATATATGTAATTATATTTTTGCAGTGTTTGTGCAGTTGAGATTACTCTGTCTGTCTACAGTAAGGTACAGGTGTGTTGAGTTAGTGTAAGCACCAGGTCTGAGCTGCGCTACCTGTGTCAACAAGAAAGTTACTGTTCCACTTGTACTCCTGTCCACAGGAGTTTAGACTCCCAAGTCAACTCAACTCATGTAATTTTTAAGTAGTTCCCTACCATACACATCCACACAGCTGTTTTCTCTTATGATGATCACGTTAGGTGTCTATACTGTACTAGCTGGCCTTAGGGCAGGGGAAACTGGAGATTTATGCCATGTCTTTACAGGAATACAAGCATATATATTTACATGATGTGGTTCTCAAAAGCGTGACTGATATGCTTGTGTCAAACGCCCCTATCCACTAAGTACTGAAAAGGGGATTGCAGGTTCTGCATGATTTCTAATATCACTATTATCTTTAAAAGTGATTCATTTCTTTCTTGTTCTGTCTTTTCCATAAATAATCTTCCCTCAGATGTATGAGTCTGCACAGCAGCACTATGCCAGCAATAACAATTTCTATTAACCAGTGCTTTAGAAAGATGTTTAATCTCAGCTGGGTCTTGCTAGGTAGATTCAATGGATAAACGTTTGCAGTAAAAATCACATCCAGGTAGCATGCAGGGAAAGTATTTTCATCACCATACGTTGGTGAGACAGAGACTATATTTTGTAATGGCATTTCAATGTGCAAATTTTTGGGGGAGTATTTGTTATCTGATGAGTTCTTCTGTTTCTCAGTTTGTGTAATGGGTCCTGAGAGAATGAACTCATAATAAGCTGTTCCTTTTATAACTGCAAAGGTAGGAGAACCTGGGGATATGTTTGCCTTTATCTGACTACATTTTATTCCTCCCACTTCTCATTAAGAAATTTTGTTAAAAATTTTATTGCACGTTTATGCAGTCCAACTCATAAATTTAGTTGAGTTTGGGGTTTCTTTAATTTTACCATGTGTGTTGTCTTGTAGATATTAGACTGATTCACCAGGTTGTCCTATAAGCGGCTGTCTGGTTTACATTTATCAAGGTGGACAAACAACCACTTAGTCCTTACTGTTATTCTGTACTACCACTAGTACTACTTCTACTACTACTTAAGTTTTATATATTCTTTAAGTAGACCTCGACCCTCACCTCGCTGTAGTATGTCTTTTTTCCTCTGGACCAGGTTTAATGAGCTGCAGTGAGGTGCAGTGAGCACCACCACAGGTAGATCTCTTCTCTGTTTGTTCTACCCAACAAAACCTACATGTGTAATAAAACAAGATTTCTTAGGGAGAAGTGGGAGGAATAAAAGAAGTCAGGTAATCTCTCCTACATTTGCCGTTAAAAAAGGAATTGCTTATTATGTGTTCACGCTCATTCTCTCAGGAACCATTACACAAACTGAGAAACATAAGAACTCATAAGATAACAATATATTAACCCGGTCTTGGTGCCTGCAGTGCAAAAGAAGATATTTAAAGCATTAAAGTGGAATTACGAGCTGGGAGTACAGGAGAATTGCTAACTTACTATACCATCGCAAAAGTAATCATATCTAGACGCATGCTTTGCAATGTATCTTGTATTATTATCAACTCACACAGGCTTTGTTCTTTGCACCAAGCTGAAACTCATCCAAGTCAACATCTTGGCCATGTGATGGTTTTACACCCGGTCAACTGCTCAAAGGATGTGCAACCAAATAATGAGGAGGGGTGCCCTAATTGCTGATCATGCCATTTTTTCTGTTTCTTCTTAGAAATTATAACATGTTCTTTGTTAATTAAATTTGGACCTCCAATTAAGAACATCTCAATGATATAAACGTGAGACATTTTCATTTATTTCTGAAGATACTGCAGGTTATGCAAAACATGAAGGGGTGCCAATAATAGTGAGCCGGTTTTGCTCCAGATTCTGGAGCAAATGCTCTATTTATCTGTCTATTACATATGCTCACACAGAAACCAGGGGCTTGCTTATCAGCTGTTTGCTTTTTACCAATACCATGCTAAAACCTATTAAGATGAATTCATTTTTTTCTGTTGTCTTTGGAAACAGCGACACACTGAGGCACCTTTCACTACAGGTTTTACACAAAACTGGACAAAGTCATTATACAGAAGAATCTGTATAATAATGTATAATGAGTTTAGCTGTGCGCTGCTAAACTTTTAGCCCAACTCCTTCAATTAAGGCAGCAAACATGTCACTAATGGTTCTGCATTGTTTAGTGTGATGCAGCCTGCAGTGTTGTGCGATTTAAAAGTAGGTTCTTCCAAAAGCAATGCAAATGTACATTTTCTTTATCTATTTATTATTTATTTTTTTATGAAATGCATGAATGAACATCACCACATCACTCAGGAATTATTAATTGATGAAAACACGGCTCTATCCATCCACTCATCAGTGCCATCATTCATTCATCCCCACATTCTTGTTCGTTCATCCTCTCATGTTGTCCAAAAGTGGGTCACCAACTGAGTATGGAGAATATGCTAGTTGGGGCTTACACACACACACCCTGGGTCCCACATGGTTCTAGGTTTGGTGACATTTTCATTTTTCAGAGGAACATGCCTTAAAGGAATTCCGAGAACATATTGAATATTCAGAGATTTGTTCTGCATGCGTCACTAGCCTGCCATGAACAGCAGTGACATTCCAACATTCAGTGTCTCTATCTGTGGCATGATATCTTTAAACTGTGCCAAAATTTTAAAAAACTCACATTACTATCCGTTTACATTGTATTCAGAGGAGGTGTGTTTGATCAATAGATAACCAGGGGTTTAAAGGAGAAGGACATTACACTGATCAGTGAGGCTGCAAACATTTTGACAAATAACAAAATTAAAACCATTCAGCGTAATGGTGTTAGAAGGAAAGGTCACGGACTTCAAATCTAATCATATGCTCAGTAAATTTCACAGAATTCTGCCAGATAGACTATAAGATATCTTCTTGAGATGACATTTAGCACTGACTGTATTCCTAAAAATGAAGGAGGATCAGTCTGTTAAGTCCATGAATCTCTTCACTAAATTTTTTTTATAGCACTGGGATGTAAAATACAGCCCTACAGTGCCTATGATGTGTGTATTGGCAGGAGAGGTAAGATGCAATAAAATTTAAGACATTATGTGATATTTCTTTAAATAATGCACTGGGCAGCTAGATATGAAAATCCAGTGTTAACTAATCCAATTGATAACCAGCGTTATGATAGTGATTTTCAAAGATAATAATGATCAGGCTCTGTGTCACCAGGCAACCCTATAAGACCCCAAGAGTTAGGGCTTAACTTTGTTTTTTTATTGTGACAAGACTCACTTACTTTAATTAGGATATACCATAGTGGCTACATGTCTAACCTGTAATACAGGGCTCTGCATGCTTTCCTTCAACCATTACAACCATCACTAAAAGACTGTGTGAACATGTCACTGCTGAATAAAAGCATCATGGAAAGGGGGGATACTGTACATCAGACCTGACGGTGATGCCCAAGTTCTCACCCACTGTTCACACATCACAGCACATTAGATGGTTCACACCTGTGATGAATGAAACATCACTTATGGGAAGTGTTTTTGGGGGAGGGGGCACAGACACTCTCCTTCTGTGAAGAAAAATTCTGTTGTTTTTACAGAAAAATCACTGGCAGCTGTGGTTGCGACTTAACTAAACTATTTGTTCATTTTATAGTTTAAATCTGTAGTAAATTACAAATAAACAATAAACAAAACAAATAACATTTTAAACTGGTAAATCTAACTGTCCTTTTCTGTTAAACTAGCATTACTATGCTGCTATTAAAGATTTTTTTTCTCTAAGGGTTAGGGCTAGGGTTAGGGTTAGATTTGCATGCAATTGTTGCTCATTGTACATTGAATCTCATACTGTATAAATGCCAAACAACAGTGATTCACTGTAAAAGTCTTGTTATAATACTGTCTTTTAACTGCATTCTTCTACTAATTTTACTTCAATTTTAATTATAATATAGTTTATATTGCAGTGTGTAAGACAATTTTATTGTGAGTAGTAGTAGTATTGTGAAGTAGCCAAATTTATTTATCAATAAATTAATCAAAACAAATTTTATTCATTAAAAGCACCTATTGTTAGAAGGTTAGAGAAAGCTCACTTATGTCCTGTATGGAAACAGGAGAGCACTTGTTTCCTATAGACAGCCCAAGCATGAGCATATATGGATGGCAGGGTAAAGATAATGACAAAATGATAATGATAAGTAATAGCTAATGATAAGACAAAAGCTGCAAATGTCTTTGTCTTTGTCTTTCCTCTTTCATGGAACAATATTGACATAGCTCAGCACCCTGACGTCACGCCCACTCCCACACCTTTTGATCTGGGTGTCAGCCAACACAACACAATAATATTACCAATAATGCACTAGCGCACACTGATCAACCACAATATTAAAATCTAATCTAATTTAATATTATCTAATAATGTGTAGGTCACCCACTGTCGCCAAAACAGCTTTGACCCATTATGGCATGGAGTCAAGATCTCTGAAGGTGTCATCTGTTATCTGGCACCAGGACGTGACCAACACATCCTTTCAACCCTGCAAGTTGCAAAAATGGGCCTCCACATATCTGACATGTTTTCTACAGATGCATGATTAGATTGAGATTGTGGGAATTTGGAGGTATCAAGGTTTCCACGCAGACCATTGCCCAGAGCATCACACTGCCTCTGGTATCTTTGCACATAGGGCATGTTGCTGTGGTGTCTTCTCTATGCACCCACCTGACTATATAATGTAAAAGAAAAGATGATTCATCACACCAGATCATTGCTCCATATTCCAGCTCTGATACTCAAAGGCTCCCTTTAGGCAGTTTGAGTCATGGACAGCATTGATACTATGACTGGCCTGCAGCTACACAGTCCCACATACAACAAACTGTGGTGAACTGTTTTTGTTTTCTGCCAGCTGTTGGTCATACCAAGCACTGAAATTTCCAGCTTGGGCTATAGTTGCTATCATGACGGGCACTTGCGCTACCCACTGATTATCATGCACATGAATGAACCTTCAATACCCATGACTCTGCCACTGAGTCAGTGCTTCTCTTTCCTTCAACCACTTCTTCTGTGAGAATATACCTAAACACTAACTCATCACTTTATCAAGAAAGTCATGGTTTAATTTTATGGCTGATTGGTGTATATAATGAATATGTTACATAATTTTTTGTAATTGTGCAAAATCTCATCTGTGAAGTTAAACATTTATTAATATATTTGTAAAATATAATTAAATGTTTTTGTACAAAAAACATTATTTCAGCACTGTCATTCTGTAAGTTGAACTTTATTGGGTTGTTATTTACATTACAGTTTAAAATACAGTAATCTTTAAATTGCACAAAGAAATATGATAATTTTAACATTTTCTTACTTTAGAATTACTTAATATTTACTAAATATTACTGTAAATAAAACACTACTTCTTTGTTTTTCTCTAGTTATGTTTTTATTATGTCATGACTTTATAGCACTTTACTGTTATTTTCATTGTTTACAGTTTAAAACTACACACAAAAGAAGAGCCACTGTGTCTTCTTTAACAATAATTGCACTGGAATCAAATGGTCTTAACAGTGACAGTGATACAGAAAGTCATGCTACAAAGTTTTTTAAATAGAAATCAGTGTCACACGACCCAAAAAACATAACTATATATCCGAACAGCCAAAGAGGAGAAGGTCACTGGCCAGCAGGCAGGTCAGTCAAACACACACACACACACACACACACACACACACACACACACAAAGTTTACAAAGCTGCACTAATTTAGCATGAGCAAAAAGAAACTTGCCATTGCTGAAATAATCGCTGACTTTCTAGGAAAACACATTGCCTTGAATGTAGCATGTGTCTCTCTAAAACCCTAGAGTCTCACAACAGTCTAAAATGTGATGTGTGTTTTTAGAAAACAAGCTGAAACATAGAATCCTCTAAGCAGGGAACAAGCTTCCACTATGTTTTGGTCCTTTTAGGGTCTGAACTTTGACAGGAGATAAGGTGAAGTCACATAACAAATGAAACACACATTTCACATTCATTTAACAAAAACATGAAACAGCACTGAACAAGGATGCTGTTCAACACATCATCCACAAATAAGGCGGGTGTTTTTGTGTCTACCATTCCTGGAGGAGTGCTCAGCAATGGGCCTGACTGAGATACGGCTCACAATGAGTCAACATGCATTTCTTCTCTTACTGTTGCTTTCAACACTTAGGCCGTTAAACTTGAGAAAGTCTTGATGTTATTTGTCTGTTATTTGCTGGCAGGTTTTACAACCTCTGCTTTTTTATAGTGTTTCTCTCAACCAGTCCAAAACTAGGCCAGAGCATATTTTTTGTGAGGACCACATTTAGTTTCTTTGTTTGTTGTATCTGTTATGTTCACACTGTGTAATATATGCATATTTATGCACTTTTCTGGATGTTTTCCTCATGCTGTTGACCCATTTTCAAAAAGGCCCTCTCCCCACAAAACTACCCCCACACACATTTAGAGTGTCACCGCCTAGCTTTCTCCTTCCCATACTGACATGCATAGTTGTTCACTTTCAGGAGTTTAAATTATACGTAGTAGTTTGTAGTTTCACTGAGAGTACTACACTGTAACCTGTTTTGGCTACAGTAGAAAACCAAAGGAAAAGATGGGGACAGTGCGGATCACAGCACCACAATGCCATGGAGAAGGCATTGAAAGAGTTGGACTTTTTCAAAGCCGTCTGTAGATCCCAGCAGTAATGCAGTTTTAATCCTGAACCAGCCTTATGAAATTCAACCTGCAATATATGGCCATAGAAGTTTAAAAAACTAAACACTCCACAGTAAAAAATTTAGATTTGTAGAGCCTATTAGTCACTGCAGTATTGACTAACTATTGAATAACCAACATTATTTTCTAGGATGATTCAGTTAGTTGAGAGTTTTAGTTTTGTGAAGAAAAAGAAATTTGTTCCAGTCTTTACCTGATGTTCTTTACCAGGAGGCACTAGCAGAATTGTTGTAACTCAAACGTTGTGAAGATCTGTCGTTCTTACCAGACAAATGCAGCATTAAAAGCACCTAGCTAAAATTGTCTTCTTTGGCACCTAAAACAATTATCACCGGATTGAATGAACTCTACAAGACCTCTGGTATCTGGCACCAAGACAACAACAATAACTCCCTCCTGCAAGTTGCAAGGTAGGGCCAGCATGGATCAGACTCATAGTGTACTATCTCTTCCCCTGCTAAAGGACACATGCACCTGACTGTCCACATGAGGTAAAAAAAAAAAAATGAAAAATCAGGTCACCTTTTTCCATTGCTCTATGGTCCAATTCTGATATTGACATGCCCATTAAAGGTGCTTTTAGTAATGGGCAGGAATGAGCATGAGCATGACGGTTCTGCAGCCATGCAGACCCACACACAGAACTGCTCTGTGAGTTCTGACACTTGTCTACATTCAGTTTTTATGCAATTGGTGCTACAGTAGGTGCTCTTATATTTCTAACTCTTGATACTGTAGTTGTAAGGTGAAGATAAACTTCACCTGCTAGTGCGGTGCTTCAGTATACCGTCATTAGGCTCCACAAGATGTGTTAAAATGTGACACAAACATCTACTACAGTGTATATCAGTGCAAGCACGTGTATGTGTTTGCCCCCTATGAATACAGTATGTAAATACAGTGGAGACGTGGGAAGGAATGAAGGCCCTTATGTAGACACGTGGGTCGACAAATGGTTTGTTAATTGATGGATACAGCTGGTAAAAGCTCTGATTATTTCTGCACTTCAGTTCAATTACAACGTTCCTCTGTTTGCATTTTAGGTCTCAGGAACCTTTTCTCTGTGCCATGAGGTTCTTTATTGAACTGTTTTGAATATTTAGTAGGAACACGTTGCTTGTTGTTTTTGTGTAATGCACTGAAAATATTGCAATTATTCAATATAATAACACCAGCCATATAATTTAACGGAATTTTTTCTCTGTTTTAATCCAGAAAATGACAAGAGTCTCGGGCAGAAATGTTAAAATATTATCATTGCAAGAAAGAGATCTCGAGATCTTAAAAGCTGAATTGTGTAATGCTTCTCTAATGCCGAGGATGAACTGGATGAACTTGATTTAATGGGTGTGTGACCTTCCCTGTAACGCTAGGGTTATAAAACGTCTCACGATGATGATTAATTGAGGCACAATCCCCAAATCACCCATTGCACTTAACACACATTTGCTTGTGTTTCTACATTTTCCCATATGTCTTACCTTCTTATGGCCTCTGTGTCTTGTTTGGATCCTGGTGTAGTGTGTATACAAAATGTAAGCACTGACTCATGAGATGTTGAAGCACAAGATGTTTCCCTGCACAGGTGTAATCTATTTTAATCCAGTAATTGAAGCAGTCTCATTTGTGTAAGGATGGGTGTTTTCCCTCTAAAAGCAGCTGAGTGTGACAGGTGCACAGAGCGTACAGAGAGAGCCTCCTGGACGTCAAGCAGAGAGGTGCAGTGCATTGTCACTGAGAGGGAACTGGGTTGGATGATCATATGGAAGGACTGCCCCCATGTGGACAGTCAGCTCTGTGAATCTTTGCCTGGCTTTTAACTAAACAATATAAAGGGATGGAACTGACTGTAGAATAAATATATAAAAGAAAGCATTTCTATAGTTAAGGCTTAAGAGCACTAAGAAGATAAATGATTTGTAATTAAATGACGCACACTCCCTGTCCTCCCCTTTCACATCTCTTCATCCTCTCTTCTGTCCTTGACTTCTATCTGTTTTCCAGGCACGTCTTGTGTTCATAATCAACTCGGGCATAACTAACACCTGTGACGGAGCCTCCACACCAACGCTGTCTCCCAAAAAATTATTTTAAACCAATGAAGTGCTACATTAATTGATGGAAAACAAGATCGTTGGGAGGATGGGGGGCATATATGGGCTTGAGTTTGACTCCAGAGTCCTGTGTGTGATTGGGTGTAATTCATGCAATGCTAGGCTAACACAGCTCAGTGTCCTAAAAATGAAGTTTCTAAATTACTAAACTGCAATAACAGATAACATGTTTTGTGAAACAAAATTACAACCCAATGGCATTTTCCATAAACATAATGTCATTTACCTTAATTCATAATGACAAGTCACAAAGTAAAGGTACACTTATGCATATATACTAATAAAATCAAGAATGCTAAGATTAACTAAAGCATTTAATATGCAGTATAAAAAAATGTGTACTTAACGCTTAAATAAATCTTTCCATACTCACCTTGCGCACCTGTCTTTGGGGTGGTAGCTGGAGATAAATCTAAACCCAAGGCAGGGTTATGGATAGGTAGTGGTAGTGGAAGACACCTCCATGGTCACACAGTTATAGAAGTTATAAGGTAAGTTGACCAGCTTTACAGTACATTACGCAAATTGCTTATGACTTGTCAAAGTCATGTTGCCAATGTTGACTTTTGATTTGTAGTTCACAGGTTGGTATATACACTCTGTCTCTGTCATGTCTGTTATGCTCATCTGTGGTGCAATAGTTTACGTCTGCAGTGCACATTAATATAAATAACATCTATAGGAGGAATCAAAATATCAAAATAAAACCTGTCTGCTCTACGAGAGTTCTTGCTTTTACCAAATTAATATTTCTTTATTATTTAGTATTACATGAATATCAGCCGTACTATTCTTAGTATTTATTAACATTCATTTTTAATTAATTGTAATTATCACTGCAACTGCAGTTGGGAGCTTGTGTGGTGCCAGCAGCAGCTTGTTACTCAGCTGTGTCCAGTTGTCCTGTTGCTATGAGCTGCTGGAGATCAGATCACCCATCTGCTGCTCTTCCATTCAGCCATCCATCTCTTGTGTCCATCTTAGCAGTGAATGCTGTGATCAAACTCTAGTAAGTGAATAAATATGAGTGAACTGTGTGAATTTTAAAATTACACAAAGCAAACACAGAATCACAAGAGATATTTAGTTTATAATTATTTTATAATTATTATTGTTCTGGGCACAAATTACTAGATCATCATGTTGCTGAAACCACTGTCTAGAGTTGTGTCGGGAAGGGCATCTGGAATTAAACCTGTCAGATTACCTAGAATGTACAGTTATACTGTATTATTACAGTGCTACATTCATCACTGTGGAGTAAAACATTCTCTGCTGATATCTGCTGTTTGTTGATGAGCCTCCCATGATTTGACAGGTGGCACCTTTCCTGTGTGACAGTACCAGTAGAGTCTGTTAGAACAGAGACAGCACTGCACACTAGAAGCACCTCGACTGTAGGACACAGTAGTATCCCACTGTAACACAGTCTGCCACAAGTTCAGCAGAGGGTGATTCCAATTGGCAGCAGGCATCCACAGCAACTTCCACAACTGCATCTGGAGTGTCCCTGGAGCAATGTCCACAACAATCACTGTGTGTGTGTGTGCACTGTGTCTTACCAGCGGGACATTTGTGTTTACACGATAAAATGCATGACACCGCAGCTATTCCTGTCAAATGATGCTAACTGGCTGCCGATGTGACTGCACTCAGGGTCAGGAGGCACTGGAAATACAAAGCCAAAAATGACAGTGAGGCGGGATAAGCTGGAGGTAATAACTGTGACAACCCTGAGACCAGATACACCATCCATCAAACATCCCACACCAGTGAGACACCATGTTGAGTCTGAATACACTACAGTAATGTACATTCCTCCGTGGAAAGAACATGTGCTCGTTGCAGATCAGTCCATGATGGTTTAGATATGTTGCAGCTGTCCAGGGTTTTAGCCTAATTCTACACACCTTTCTAAATAAAATGGGTACAGTGATGGTGTTGAAACTCTGACGTGCCACTGGCAGTTTGGATGTAGGCACCAGTATAGCACAAGAAGCAAAAGATGTTAGAGGGTCTGACACTACTATTTTAAGCAAAACATTCAGACAGGAAGAGGGTAAAACAATGGCACCAACACAAAAGCGGATAAACTGATGGCACCAACACAATTAACAAAGTCAGTGCAATCAGACAGCTGCATTATGCAATAAGTTTCTGTCTGATTACAGAAATCTTTTGATAAGAACTATAAGTCTTTTTCTATGTAGCATGCTGTGTACTTTATAACCAGTAGATGTCACAAATGGACTACATTACACTGGCACAGACCCATGGACCCATTCAAGACCTGACTTGTGTCTTGCAATTAAACAATTTTCACATCAAACATCTACAGGCCGCACTTTGTGTGTTTCTCTGTGAGGTCTTTATCATTCAGCCAACAAAGCATCTCTGCTTTGTTGTGGCTCATAACTGCACACATTAATTCCTCTCCACGACAGAATGTGAGTGGGTGGGAAGCTGTGGATGTGTTATGAAGGCCTCTTCAGAGAGACAGGCAGCCTTACATCAAGCCCAACAACGCCAGCGCAGATGCTCCATACATTTCCATTCATTAGAGGCACAGTGGAGAATGTGGCGTGGTCATGTGGCGTGCACTTGGCTGGTGAAGTCATCTATTCCTGTTTATCTCCACTTCTGGTGATTAGGTTTGTTGTTGAGCTTTTACTGATCTTTTGCACAACTTGTTGTGTCTAAATACTGAAAGAATCCAGTGAGATGTTTAGGAACTTTTCTATTTGCTGTGATTTTTGGCCTTTGTGTTGTGAACTTCTTTTTTGTGGGATTGAATCTTGTCTGCATCTTGTTTCGTGTTGAACATATTCTGTACCATCTTTGACAACTGACAATTTGACAAAGTCTATGTGTCCCCATACTTGGCCATTAAAGCTGATTCTATTCTATTCTCTTGATACAGAGCAGACTCATAAAGAGACAGAAATTTCCTCCTTTTCAGGTGAACACAAACACAACTCCAGAGGAATGCTAATGCTGCTCTAAGTCTGCTAGGTCTAGAATTGGCAAACCTTTCAAATTCACCCTCATATCAGCATTATAAGGTATTAATATACCAGACATTGACTTTTTAATTAGTTCCACTGCTCCCAACTGGCTACAAAAAGTGTGTGTGTGTGTGTGTGTGTGTGTGTGTGTGTGTGTGTGTGTGTGTGTGTGTGTGTGTGTGTGTGTGTGTGTGTGTGTTTATCACTGTATGTACCATATCTTTGAAGTGAGGTAATAACTAGAAGAGATTGTGATTCATCATGTAAATCATGTTTGGACATTTCAGACAGGGCGACGTTTCTAAGATAACCACTCTCACATCTGTCACACAGTTCACAGTGATGATTATAAAGGAATGAATATAGATATTTTCCATCTTTCAAGGCTCTACGTCTCTGTGTGCACCACTTCACATCCAGTCTCATTCATTCTGTGCTGCACCCACTCTTCCTCTGTCTTTGTTGAAAATGATCACTGTGGTTGGGCTGCCCGACTGCTGCGTTTATAAGGGCTCTATCTTTAGACTGGAGGGGCTAAAACACTCCACTTCACTTCAGCGGTTGCTATGGAAACGGGAGTGCCAGCCTAACGGCATTAGAGTAGCACCGGTGTGTTGATGATGAGAACGAGGATAATGGTGGATAATGTACTCTCGATAAATGACTGAAAAGATCAGAAGGTCAGCTCTTTGCATTATCAGTGTTCTGGTGGTGTTTTTAGATTGAGGTTTTTCCTCTGTCGTACTCATCCGAAGGTTTAAAAGTTTTCAGGCTCCAAACCAAAAGTAAGGTAACCCTGACCCCATGTTCTCATTTTCTTTACTAATAATTTTACTCCATTCAATACCTGAGACGACAGATTGCACGCTGCCTCTGGACAATCATCACAGAATGCTCTAAACTATCAACAACTGTTCCAGTCTGTCTCTATCTCTCTGTTCTGTTTGTTTGTTTTTTCTCCTCAAGCAATGGGTGTCCAAGATGCCCTCTTCTTGTTTGTGAATCTCAGGTTATATCTGTTAAGTGACACCTGGAAGTCTCCCAATATACTGGACAGATTGTGAAGCCCTTTGAGGCAATTTTGAGATGTGATATTGAGTTGTGTAAATAAAATTAGATTCCAATCACGACATGGACCATCAGTTGAGAAACAATATTATAAAATAAAGATGAGTTTTAAGAGGAGATTTGTAAGAAGAGATTGTATTTGCCTGCCTAAGATTCTCCATCTAGAGTAACCTGGAGGACCTGAGGCAGCAATCCAGGCAGATGTCTGACCATCCCAGGCTTCAAAGGCAAGCAGTAAAATCTAAAGCAGTTCAAAATCTCACAGGTAAACAGTAAACGGCAGCAAGGATTCATGTCACATGTGAACAAGTTAGTCAGCTGAGGTGTTTGTCAAAGCTACAGTTTTAAAAATCAGCGAAATAATTCAAATGATTTCATATTCATTTCTGTGGTGGTGTGTATTTGATTTGCTGTGTAGTTCTATTTAGAGTATCCAGTCCAATGTCATAAATCACATTTGGCTTGAGGAGCTTTAAAATCTGCACAGTGCGAGACAACCTCTGTTCTTAGACACCTGAGTCAGTAAAAGGATCTCAAAAGAGCTCAAATGAGGAACAAAATGGAAGAAACTTTAGGAAGAGAACCTGAGGAGTCACAATCCCTCCTGAAGGACACAGAGACATGGGTCTCTGCTTGCACACAAATACACCACAAAAAGTACTAATTTAACATAGGTACATAAATAAGATTGCCAAACATTCATTTCATGCAGCATTTGAAAGGTTTAATATGTTCCAGTAATACATATCCCTGCTGGGGTTCTTCAACCTCTGGGTAAAAACCAGAGGCTTAAGAGTTGATGATTAGGTGATGATGGTCCAGGACGTCCTAGGCTTCGTAGGCTTAGTGGCTTATCAGACATCAAAATGCTGCATTGTGGTTTACAGTACGTTACATTCACATTACAGTAGGCTACCAGGTAGGCTATTTGACACTATGTGTTTGACTGGCCAACACAGCATCTTACCAGTTTGCAATTGAGATGTAGCCGAAAAGATTAGCCATGTACAGGTTCAAAAGGGTAATAAGATATCTACAGGGTGTCATCTTAGTTGTGTAATAAAATATACAAAAGAATTTCTTAAGCCAGAAATCCCAAAATGGACAAATCAGGATTTAGGATCTGGTCTTATCTAAATAGTTTTCAAGGGTGACAGTAGATTATATTAATTATTTTGCCAGTCTGAACACATACACACACACACACGGCCAAAAAGCAGACCAATGGTAGGCATTCCTTCTCTTGTCTGTCTACCAACCAAGTACAAATTTGGAGTGGGTAATGTTGCTATGGCAACAACAACCTCTCCAATTAAAGCAGCATTTCAAAAGGAGCCCGATAATAAAGCAGCATTTTCTAACAATGAAGTTGCATCAGATGAAATGATCTGCATTAAAACATATAGTTGTCTGACAGCTGGATATCTCACAGTGACTGTGCCTGTCCTACACTGTTAAAGCAGGAGTGTCTCAGCTGTACCGGTGAGCCAGGATAGCTGGAGTTGAGTCACAAAGGGAATGAAATGGAGACAGACAGAGACATGCCCATCCACACTTCAGTGCTCACACTCTTTGAAGCTAAATATGGACAGGAGTGGTACAATAATTGTATGTCAGCACTGATGTCTGTGCATGTCTGTCATGGGCATGGGCAGCTGAGCACACACAGACACACACAGACAGTACACAGGCAGATAGTTCCCATGTAGGCTTACTGTAAACCAAACTGTACATATATAGTAAATATGGTTATACAATGATTTACATTAGTCTAATGCAAAATTTAATGTATAACAAATAGAAAATCCACCAGCTGAAAAACTATTTCTGCCACACAAAGCATAAATAGTATCAAATGTAGGACACATACAATCTGACCAAGCCATTACAAGCTAGCTGAGATATATTCTGTTTTTGAGGCCTAGAAAGCCTATGAAATGTTGGACCCAATTTTGTTTGTCTTATGCGAAACCATAATAATTTAAAGCCAGCAGACAAATGCCTAGCTGTACTCTGTGAATAATGTAGTTCAACCTACATTATTCAACAGAGTTAGGAAAGAGAGTTACAAAATGAAATCGGAATCCACACAAAGATTGATGCTGTAGAATTACAGTAGTAGTACTCCAACCTTACCAAGCATATACATAGTTTAAAAGCACCTTGCACCTACATGGCAGCGGGGGTCTGCTGAAACAGCACCTCTTTGACACCGGGCAAACAAATCGTGCTCCACAACAATATGGCACGTTAATTACTCTTTCATCCCACACAGTCCAAAACATTGGTTTACAACTGTACAAATGTGGCAGATCAATCAAACAGCTTGGTTAGATTTCGCCAGACAATAAAAATAAAAGCAATATTTTATGACAGTCATGAATTACGTCAAAGTTGATGGTGAGGACAATGCATTTCAGATCGGACACATCTGATGATATAACATATTCTCTTCTTTTAAACCTATTCTGTGAGAACCATCAAGGAATGTATCCTACTGTATCCTACTGGTTCCATACAAAGGCTGATCCGTCTTTTTCCTTTGTGTTAAAATGGCTCATTAAACTTCAGCAAGACAGCATTATAGCCATTTGTATTACTGTTTTTGAAACCAATATGGTTTATGATTTATATTTTTAAAACTTTCCTAAGTCCTAGGAAAGCTATGTTAACGTGTGTGACGTTTACATGTTTTAAAGTGATTTCCATAAAGAATAATTGGAAACTGCAGTAGGCCAGGAACTTTTAACACTTGTGCAGTTGTTGTGAAACAACCATTCAAATTAACTGGCACTGAGGTTCAGTCACACTTAAAAAATAAAGTGTATGTATTTGGGAGGTATTTTTATTTCCCAAAACTAACTGTATTTACCTGTATTCAGTTGTCACATACATTTACAAAGACTTACAATCACCATTTTAAATTCCTGTGCAAAAAAGAACCTTGGCTCACGTGACACAAGTACTACAAGGTTTGCAGGTGCATCAGCTAATATAAAAGTGCCTATGACATTTAGCTTTTTAAGAAAGAGGTAGAGAGAGAGAGAGAGAAAAGGGCACATTTGGGGAAGTAATTTTTTTCTCTAGCCAGTTTTGAAGTAAGAAGTGATTCAGTTCTTAGTAAGTTAGAGGGACACATGGACACCTTTCATCAAGAAGGTATTTAAACCTAATTCTAATGGATGTAGAGTTGTAATTGTTAAGGCCCAGTGTATTTATCCATCACAGTCATCTTGAGTTGTCTGATTACATGGTAAATGGTCTGCACTTATATAGCACTTCTCTTCTATGTTGGTACTAAAAGCACTTTTACACTCATTCTCGCTGACCCATTCACACACACACTCATGGTGGAGTTACACGAGCCATCAGGGGCAACCTGGTGTTCTTCATCTTGCCAACGACACTTTGATACATGACAGGGGCCCGCGAATCAAACCACAAACACCACGATTAGTTGACAAATGCTGTGCTTTCTGATTCACAGCCGCCCTTGTCGACATGAACAAAAAGTAGCATAGTATGGAAATCACCAAGACAGTCTAATTAAATGCTTGAATTGTTTAAATTCCTGCATAATGTAACATTTATGCATGTGCATCAATACAGATACAGTATATCTGCATTGACTGTGTGTGTGTGTGTGTGTGTGTGTGTGTGTGTGTGTGTGTGTGTGTGTGTGTGTGTGTGTGTGTGTGTGTGGAGCAATTGTTTGGCAGAGGTATTTCAGGCAAATGGTTGAGCTCTCTGACAGACTCACAGGGAGCAGAAAAAGACACGGAGCGAGAGAGAGAAAGAGAGGGAGGGATTCTTCTTTCAGCCTACACAATCTCCTCTGGCTCAGTAATGTTGGATACACTGTGAGAGTGAGCTCTACAACCGCTCTGCTACCACCTTCTCGAGGAAACACAGCACACACCCGGTGAGTGGACCTCTCTATTGCTGGTACTTAATATACTATTGTAGATCATCTATGCAAAGCTTAGAGCTTTGACCGGGTACGCTCCTGTCAGATCAGAGATGTTAATGAGTACTGTACAGTATTGTACTGTGTTATAAACTACGCTCTCTACTCTTTCTACGATAAGGGAGTTATCCAGAGGTAACTGGTTCTTGTTATAGAAAGAGCTAAAATGAGCCACAAGGGTCTCTTGATTCTCTAATCTTTTAATTCTTTTAAGCTGTCGACTGTTTGCAGCATCCCAGCAGGGGTCTGGCTTTAAAGTACATTTACTCTCAGACACACACACAGAAGGATCGGCTGAGGAAGCTATGAACTCACTATGTGATATCATGTCACATTTTTACGCTCTTCATTAATGAACATGTTTGGAACAGAAATTGCATGTATATTATATTGCCCTGTCTAATACATGTACAAACACACACACACACACACTCACACTCACACACACACTCACACACACTCCCACATACATGCTGTTATGCTGGGCTGCCTGCGGAGAACAAGTCACCCTGCGCCCTTTTCTGCCCACTCATCTCAGTCAGATCAACGTTTCAGCACATGTGGCAGAGCTGGAGATGAAAGATGCTAATGAAGTAGAGAGCTCATTTTTACACCTCTAACAGGATCTGACATCACACTGCTGCTGCTTCTAGAGTATGCCCTCTGAGTACGCCCAGCCTAAACAAGTTATAGTGATGTCCTTTTAAAATACGAAAAGAGATTTTTGTTTGAGTTTGGAAGCGCAATCAGAATAATTAACCTAGCTTAGCATGAAAACTGGAAGCACAGGGGGAAAGAGCTAGCCTGAGTGACCAAAGTTCACCTGTAAAACTCGCCATTTAACACTTTCTATTCTGTTTGTTTCATCTGCATACAGACAGGCTGTAGTGGTCTTCTATACTGGGTTTCTGCTCGTACCTAAATTGACCTGCTGTAAATAGAAGCTTGCAATCCTGGAGTTGCCTTCGCTTCCATCACTTGTAATAAGTTGTTATATTCTGCTGGATTCTACTGAACAGATTAAGTGAATGCTTAAAGGGTGGTTGCAATAGTCGATAATGATAATGGAATGGAGGCTAGCCTAGACATGATATTTACTGTATGTTTATCAGTGATTTTGCAGGGTTTCAGTGGTTTCACCAAGAGTACTGCTCAAAAAGTCAGTTTATGCATGATTAATGAAACTCAATAGTTTGTTTTTAGCTCGTTTGCACTGTGTAAACATACAGTGTACAGTTCTTACACTGGTTAGTAGACAGTGATGAAGTGTGATGAACACATTTCTTCTAGTTTGTGATATGATTGTTTAAAATGTGCCTGATATTAATTAATAGGTTTTGTGGCACATATAGTAAACAAGCCTTATGGGTGACTCAAGTAACCTCCTCTCTGCTCCTCTTGGTGTGTCTAGGAGAGATATTCCAGAGAAGAGGGAGTGGGGACCTGCAGATTAGCAACTGTGGTGGTGGATTATAAATAAATAAAAGCTGGCATTTGACCTGCTTAATTTAGCCAATATTGAGCTATTAAAATATATCCAGTATGCTTCAATCTAGTAGAGACATTTTGCAGTTTAACAGTTACATAGTCTTCAGAGGGGTTTGTGGATCAAGACCAGAGATCAGAGAGAATGGATACTTCCAATAAAGTATAACAATTTAATCAAACTATTTTAATAAAGTAACAACACACTCACTGGTCATGTTATTAAATACACCTGTACAATGTTATCCAATATAAAAACCCTGCCATCCATTTTACTTTTACATGGTCATAATTTCTCAGTTTAGCTTAAACTGTCAGGAGACACAAGAAGATTATTACTGAGGTCACAGTGAGTAGTGGAGTTGTACTAGCGTGCATTATTAAGATGTGTATGGCCCTCTCATACTTCTGGGATTGCATTAGGTTGTACAGATGTATGAATGTTTATTAAAGGCAGTATCACCTTGATAAACTGGTGTCTAGCAGACCATGCTGCAGAGTAGTGATGGCATCTGCTAACCTGTGTGCTGTTAATCCAACAGAGATCAGATTAAGGAAGCAGGAGCAAGGATTACAAGTCAGGAGGACCTTGGCTGAATGGCCAGACAGACAGGGAGGTATTGGGGTCATGTCACTGGGACTGGAGTCTGTTATTGATCTTGTACAGAGCACTAATAACAAGACCTGAAGAGATTTTTCCGATCTCTATAGATAGATGAATACATCAGATGAGTTGTGTGGGAAGGCTTCAAAATGTATGGTTTAATGTATTATGTATTATTGTGTATTATGTGTTTTATTACAACTATTCAGTACTTCTCTGCTTTAGTTTGGCTCAAGGTTGAGGTGGCTTTGGTGACTCCTTGAAATAATACTGTAAAAGTTTAATGCAGCTCAGCCTTGGACAAGGTTGCAAAGAAGTCAGTGTGCACACCTTCCAAATTTTAACATGTTCTGTGAGCTAACCCTGACATGGGTCTTATGCAAACCACTTTAATATCATACTCAATCATACTCAACATGCAAAAAGAAGACATGCAACTTTGTACACATTCATGTACTTTAATGGTGGATGGTTTCCAAATGTTCACTGGGTAATATCATCCACCTCTGATTAAAAGTAGCATACAGGCACTTCCTTTTTTCCTGGGAGGCATCCAGGACTGTCTCAGATGCACTGAATAAGCCAGTTACAGGGCTACCTCAGTAGGAACAGTAAAACTTAATATCATATATTAAATTATATCCACTTTGTGTGTGAAAGTCTACAACAGACAGGCTGATTCCACATCTGTTCAGATGACATGTCAAACTAACTATATTGTTTCAAGAAATGTGAAACCATTATTCATTCACTGCCTGTTTTAGTGTGAGGAGAAACTAGTTTCTCTAGCTTGGTTTGACCCTATGGTATATTCCCCAAGTCTGATTCCTGCATTTTACCATACAATTATTTCATTTGGAGTACCATTATTTCAAACCAAGGCCCAATGTAGCTAACTGCTCTATCACCCAAACCACTATGTTAGTTTTGTCTGCTTTGTTTTGAATGTAGCTTTTTAAGGGGAGGGGTGAGAAGTGACAGTCTGCGAGCCAAGAAGTTTTTGGAAACTGCCCAAGTAGCTTGTGCAAGCCAGTGACTGTACATTTGGCTAACTGGAGCACAGTAATTAATTTTAACTACTAGTGTTGTAATGGCACCCAGAGACTGGTGTCACATCCCTTGACTTTGTCTTCCATTAGCATATGCCCATTGTGCTTATTATCAAGTCCTCTCTCCCTGGTGTTTCTGCTCGATTCGGGCATTGCATCACTCATGTGTTCATGTGTGTCCACATGTTTGTCCCACATGATTGACAGGTGTTGAGGGTTTCCTTCCCACCATTATCACTCTTTGAGGTAGCTATGAGTCACCTGCTGCAAACACATTTGCACACACTCTTATGCATGGAGTGTCAGGCTGGTCCAGCTGTGAACCAGGCAGCATCTCTATTTTCAGCAGTGCTGGATCAGACGTTCATGGTGTCAACAGGTGGACAAGCTAACCAGCAGCTTGACCTTCTGTAGTCCTTTCTCCTTTCTCCCCTCTGTCAGTAGCATATGGCTTAAATATGTCAATGTATGTACAATACACAAGCAAAATGACATCATCTAGTATTACCATGACAGAATGGTGAATGGTATAGCATATATATATTTGGGATGAAGGCCAGTGGAATTCACAAGCTGGACCAGGACTGTAGTAATGCAGCTCTTTATGTTGACAGCCTAAACTTTGCACTGTCCATAATGGTTGCATGCAGTTTGACTGAGACCAGAAAGTGATATAGTGAAAGATTGTGAAATCTTTAGTTTTGGATTCATTGCATCTTTTCAGCAGATAAAGAAGCAATAAGAAGTTTATATAGTATGAGTTTGTGAGAGTAGCACAGAATTACTGTAAGTTTAATAAAAATATTGTTTCCAAATTTGTGTTGTGTTTTCTGACAGTGAAGCGTTTTGTGTGAAAAATTTCCCATGAATTGATTTCATAAATATAAAGTGCATTCAGAAGCAGTGATGAGCACAAACACGTAGACACATATTTACAAGCACCATCTGTGCACCTGTTACCAACTAGCGTTCAGCAAATGTGCAGTCATCAAATAGTGTGTTTGCCACACATCAATTCATCCCTGATCCTAACCCTAAGCCTGACCTAAACACTTTTCCTCTCAAGGTTTGCGGGGGTACTGGAGCCTATCCCAGCTGTCACTGGCTGAGAGGAACACTCACACCTACAGTCAATTTAGAGTCACAGACTAACCCTAACTCCAACTGCATGTCTGTGGATGGTGGAATGAAGCCAGAGTACCCACGTGAAAAAACTCACACAGACACAGAAAGAACATACAAACTCAGATACAGACAACCAGACATGGATTTGTTCTTGCTGTGAAGCAACAGTACTAACCACGTAACAACAGCACAGCCCTGTATGACACAATGAAACTCTGCATTGTCTCTAAATACACTTTTTACATATGATTTTTACAAGAAGAACAATTTAACTTTTTTGTTTCACCAATTTTCAACTTGCTACTTATGGGACTAGTTTGTGCCATTTGATCTGAATGGCATTTGACTCCTATTGACCTTCCCTGCTTTGACATATCATACACATCTGCTTCCAACTGAAAAACTCAGTGATATTCTATCACAGACAATACGGACATATTAACATTAATAATTGGTGAAGTTGACCTGGCTGCTGATGGATAACTGTCACAATTGTATAACAGCCTGTCAGCTAACACAGGTTGTTTTGATGCAGTTGAATATGAAAATAATACAACCATTTTTGACTTAAGACAAGCTTGTTTTGATGTGAGTGTGAAATCCAGGTGGTTGATTAGATGTTTGATAGGATCGTCCTGTTCTGTAACACAGATGATGAGAATTTATTTTTTCATGTCTTGCTTTCATACCCTATCTCTGTTTCTGAGTCCTTTACTATATGTTTTAATACCTGTTTATAGATGCAAAATTATTGTAATTCTTAGAAATGAAGTGAGAGTGGTTGCTTGGTTTAAGACAGTTATAAATGTTACATTACACACTGAATATGAATATTACTGGTGTTGTAGAAGATGTGACCAAAAATTCCTTGATTAGTTTATTTGAGCCAGTATTCTAAATTTGTCCACATTGCATGGATGCAGCATATTCCTACAGCTGCACCTGAGAAGTACAGTATGTTCTGACTATAAGCTGAGTTGAATGGTATATTGTGGTAGGAACTAAAAACCTACTGTCTTTCCTGTGTGGCATGAATGCCGTGCCTGGGTTTGCCGTGTGTGGGTGAAAGGCTGATTTCTTTGCCAAGAGTGTGGGTGTGTGAGGGGGCTGAGTATGAATGTGTAAAAATATATAAGAGCACTCTCATATACAATATGTATGTATTTAGAACCTGCCTCTACTGACCTCACTGATGTTCATGTGATCCCCCCCAACAATGAGACTAGGAATGAAGTTTCCTGGTCTCTAGCAACTACTTTTGTGCACTAGACTAAACCAAACTTTAATCATAGTGAAGGCAGATCACAACAGCTACATGACTCATCATTAGTAACATTTTTGGAAGGTGATCACAAACTCATCCTATGAATATAGGACGTTCTTGGTGAACGGGGATGCTAACACATGACACATATTCAATGTTACTGATGCTAAATGTCCTGCGTATATTCTTGAAACTCCAGCATTGTTTACATCATTGTTTACTTCCTGCAGTGCAGTCTTCTTCGCTGGTTGTGACTGACACTTGTTGATCAGAGAAATAGTAGGAAACCACTGGCAGGTCTGTGCATTGCATTAACCTCATATCACACACAGAAACCATCCTTTGATATACAGTATGGAGGAAGCATGCAGTGGTGAACATGATATTTACCCAGCTCAGGTGCTACTAGCAGTGTGAACACTTGCACCACATAAATAAACATGTTACCTCCTACAGTAGGAATTTCCAGCAGCTTGCCATTTCCCTGCCACTCAGCTGTTTGGATATTCAGTCTATACAGTGTCAGGAAGGTCGGGAACCTTGCTGATGTTCTTTTGTGGCATCATGGAAATATCATGCTACAATGACTGATATAGAATGAATTGATTTTTATTTTTAACAACAGCTAAACAGTGAACAGAGAGGAAGAGATAGCTTAGCCCCCTTTGACCCTACACTGCACTGTACACCATGCTGCATTTATTCTCACTCTTTCATGTAGTGTCACATCAGGGTTATATTAAAAGTTTGTCAGTGTTTGTTCTAAAATCCTGAGGCTTGTCAAAGTCAATGCCTTCAACTGACTGAGTGGTCGGGGGGCACTGCCTGGAGGTGTGATATGATATGATATGAATCCTCTTACTTAGGACCTATTTCTAGGTGACAGGAATCTGTCCTACACGGAGCTGTGCCACTGATACATGTATGTTTTATAAATTTAAGATCAGCATCAAGAATGATTCCAATACCTGTTTAGTGTATTTTAAAGACAGTGAGTGTGGCTACAGTGTCCATCTTTGTTTCCTAACTGCCTCCCTTGTGTCTTTCACATCTTTCTACTTTCCTTCCCTCACGTGGCTGTGGATGTGAACCCAGTGCTCCTCTTTTTACAGAGACAACGTAACCTTCAGCAATCGTTTTGTTCCCCTCTGATTTACTGTCATGCATTATAACACAGAGTACTGAAACAGCCATGCTACATTCCTCACAGTCACTGCACCATTCCTCAGGTCGCTATCAGTCACCCCTGTGACATGTGACACAAACATGCTACTTATCTTTCTGTCAATCTGCCCGTCAAGGATGATATAATCAAATCTATGTTGTGTGTTATATTGTACCACAGTAAATTACAGCTGAGTATCCCTCCAGTCGCACTCTAGATTTGTGTAAATATGGTTTCTACTTTTGTATTTACTAAAACAAATCCTCTAGTTGCAGCAATCTATAATGTCAGTAACTTCTACTATCTGCTGTGTGGTTCCAGAGTTCATATATCAACTATGGTTGTCCAAAAAGCATTACAATCAGTGAGCCACATGACCAAATGTGGATTAATTCACCACAGATTATAGTCCCCTACAAATGCAAATATAAATCTTCTTCTGTTGCTCAATACACGTCTATATGTATTGGACTATACAGTATATAATATATGATATGATCAACCTTTGTAACCACTGTGGTGGTTACAAAGGTTCACTCACTCATTTGTGCTATGTACATTATATTTACATAGTCAGGATCAAATGTAAGTTAAGCTCCCTGTGATGTCGACTAGCTCTACCCAATGCTGCACACATTATTGTGATGCATGAATTATAAAATATTGCACATTTTACAGAAATTATATTAGGATTAGTATTGTGCTTTCACGTCCTCCTGCAGTTAACTCACCACCATGTTCTTTGTCTGTTCTTTAGGCCATCATGGAGGAGGCTGACCTGCTGAAGGAGAGGCTTCAGGCAATCACGGTAAAGACGAGTCCTGTGTTCTTGGTCGTAATATCCCAATCACATCAGTTCTGCTTTGCTAGCTTGTATTACAGTACTTGTTTTATTTTTTTTAACCTTTTCAAATGAAAAATAGAATTTTTGCAGAATCCAAGGTTGTCAGGCTGAAAAGAGAGGTTTAGATTTGTGCACATCTCATTTGGAGTATCCATGCAAGTCATTTACATTTGATGAGATCAAGCATTTGGTTACTTAGTATAGTATCTACACTGGTTACTGTAGTAACAACACAGGTGTGTATGCACCTCACCAAAAAAGATAATAAGGATATGAAGTTCTTATATAGCTGAATGTAATTTACAGGAATCAAAGGCTTGATTCTTGACAATTTGAAAATTGGATTTTGTAAATGGTCACCGTCCTCTCCATCCATATGTGTAGGCAACTTTATTTACAGTTTGTTCTGTTTAAAAATCCCCAAAAGTATTTTTAGGTTCAGGTGAAGTTAATGTGAGGCTTCAGTAGTCTGAGTCAGACAAATCAAGCGGCGATGTTTCAACATTGGAAAATACCCACTCAATTAACCAGACTGCCGGGGGCTTGCATTCATTCAAGGGGCTTGCATTCATTCAACTAAGCTTTAAAATGACACAGTGAAGACTGTGAATCTTGTTTCCCATCTCTTATGATGGGATCACGTTAGAAAGAAGTCTCTCCAGGGAGAGGAGGAAAGTAGGAATAACTCTCAGGCAAATAATTTTCCTCTGCATTGCTGTCATTAAAACATTTGCAAATTGTTTCTCATCTGTAGCTCTTTCTAGCACGACTAACTGCAAACCAGTGATTCAGTGCTGCAGTGTTTAGTCTGAGGAGGATGTCATGATGCAGCACAGAAACAGGAGTTGTTTCTAAGCACAATCTGAAAATAAAAAAAGTGTGGGTGTGTTGTTGCAGGATGACAGAGCTGTAGAGGAAAACCTTCCGAGGTCTGGCTGTGCAGGTCAGTTCTGCTCAAGTGCAGGGAGGCAGCACAAGTTCAGGATGTCATTAAGACGTACTTATGGAGCTGTGTTTACCTGAAAGAAAAAACAAACTCTTTCTTCTCACTTTCGCATTTATTAAATGATTTTTTCTGATGTATTATCATTTGATTTCTTGTTGCAAAAAGTTAAGTGGTTTTGAGATTTCAGCACTTTTGAAGACTATCCTACTACAAAGGTGCATTGCAAAAACATTTAAATGAGTGAATGAAGGTGGAGACCCCACCTGTCTGAAATGTTGACGGTGGAATACAAACTTAATGACTAATGTGAGTCATTTGATCAGTTAATCTCTCCCAGCTGATTATGGTGTTGCCAGTTGTCTCAGTGAAATGGTTTTTATGGTCCAGACATTTCAGCGACGTGACATCACTGAGTTTGACAGAATCACAGAGCGACTGGGCTAAAAATACCAGCAGACGTCATTAGGGAGATCCCCTTTCACTGGGACTTAGTGCCACATTGATCCAGGATCCAGGGGCTAATTTTAGCCCACCGTGACCCCCTCAGTGTGACATCAAGGAACACAGGGCCAGTGTTTTCATGCTGAGTTCATGACAAATGCCATTAAGTAGTTTGTTTGTCAGTGGCTATGCAGGACAAACATGTGTCAAACATATTAAATGACTGTATTACGTATTGATGATCTTTTTCTCATTCTTTGTCTTTTCTTTCTTTCTTTCTTTCTTTTTATTAACTGGGAAAAGTATTTATAGTAAATTGTTGGACACAAACAAACAACAAATATTTCGGGTCTCAGCTTGAAGCTTGTGTGGCTTTCTAGCTATTTATGGCTGCTGAGGTGCAGCTGTCAGTTCAAGGTCGGAGAAGACAACAGGTGGAATAGTTTCCATGCTGTAAAACTTTCACATGATGCAAACGTGTGTTCAATGTGTTCTCACAGGACAAAAGAAGAATCCAAGAGGACATCGCAAAGAAAAGACGACAGATTGAAGAGGAGAAATTAAAACTCCAGTACATAAAGGTACATTATACTGTAACACCTGTATGTGTCAAAATGTGGTTCTAACATCGGTTTACATCTAATAATGAACAATACAGAGTAGAAGTGTTTCTTCAGCAGGCTTTGAACTGAGACATTTACGACTCCCAGGAGGAACACAGCTAATAACACTGCAAAGATCTCTGCTTCATTTCCGCACAAACTCAGACACAAGCTTTAAAGCAGGGTCAGCCCTTAATTTCACAAATATTACTTGGTGTCCCTCTGCAGCAGTATTATATAACTGTAATATTGTTCCTCTTATTCTTTCATTTGGCAGAATTCACACAAACGCATTTTCACCTACGTTACTGTCATGGCAGGAAGAGCACTGGAAAAAGGATTCTCTTTATTAACTGTATAGAAGGCTACTGAGAAATATGTCCATGTGATGGAGATACTGTTTCAATCAAGTCTTTTTTTGTTAAAGCTGCGTTCAATAGTTTTATATGTCCACTAAAGGCCATAAGGATTCCAAAATAAACCTTTGGCATTGAGGTGTTGATCCAGCTCTTTGGTTCATGCCTCCATTTCTGTAGCATGTTGTGATGTTTTGTTGAAGTGCATCAAAATGAAAATTGTTTTCAAGACTTTTTTGTACTATTGTATTATTTAAAAATGTATCGGCATTCTCAGTTGGACCTGATTCCGATTGACATAAATAAATAATGCATGGAATAACGTACACAAATAAAGGGCAAATAAATCAGGCTATGTGATTTTGAGTTTGGTTGATTTTATCAATTGCTGAGCAATGATTGTAGAAGTGCATAGGTTTAGTATCAAATGTACAGTCCTGATCCAAGCTGTATAACTGTGCTTTTAGTTTGTAGTGAACCTTGCACTAACATTTCATTTACTGAAAGATGAGAATCTCTCTGAGGGCATCTAGTGGAGCTGCACGTAATGACATGGTCTGGACGTATCCAGAGAGGTTGTTAAGCCAAAGAGTAAAGAGAGCTGAGGAAGGTGTCAACATGACATGAACCAATGACTTTGAAAATGTTAACAGAACTCTAAATACTGTTGGCATTTAAAGCTGAAGTTGCTGTGTGTTGGTGTGTTTGACTGACAGAAGAAAGCCCTGAGAGATCAATGGCTGATGGATGGTCTGAGTCAGCAGTCGGAGGAGGAACAGGAGGCCATGAGGCTTCAGGCTCAGGACGAGCAGCAGCAGAGCGATCAGCTGCAGAGCAACATCCTCAGGTAACCTGAACCTGGATGCACCTGCAGTGCATCCCCCAGAACACGCAGGTGAAGGCATTTTGGTGAAGACTTGGGTTGTGTTAGTGGCTTGAGACTCTTATTGAGAGTGAGGCTTGAGACTGAGTCTTCTTTTCATCTTTTCCCCCAAATGTGTTGCACTACAATCACTAATTGGTATAATCCAGAAAAAATAGATAATGTCAGAAGCAGTTGATCACTGCGAAGAAGCAGAAGTGTTTAGGAGCACTGGACATGAAGTGCTCTGAACCATTAACCATCACCAACAAGCTTGTTTCTGCTTGCCTCCCTTCCCTGCCAGACTCAGGAGGTGGTAGGTGTTTGGATTGTATCAGAATGTAGAAGAAGAAGGAGAACTGACTGAAATAATAATAAATAATGCATTAATATGAATCATTAACTCGTATCTTTCGTATCTAATATTCAGGGTTTAACCTACTCCACAATTCGTCCTGCTGTGAGAAAGGTTTCGTCAAACACCAACAGTGATCACAGTAACATTACAGCGTATTTATAGTTTAGTTTATTTGGCATTGTAAAGGTGTCTGTCCGAACAGAGTGTTTTATCTGACACGGAACAAACATTTCATTAATAGCAATAAAATATCTAACTAATTATTTCCTAATATGGCTTTAACCTAGAGTTTAACACGTTTCAACAATCCAACTTGGCTCCCCTTCTCTGAGTCTCCCATTGTAAAATGTTTGGACACACACCCCTGCTCAAGGCTGGCACACTGCACTTTGTGTGTATGCAGACATTGTGTGTGTGTGGTCCATGGTAGGAGGCAGAGAGGGATTACAGCGAGACTACCTGAACACCCTGTCAGCAGAAGTGTGTCAGCCAAAGCACAGACAGTTAACCCTCTCTTCATTCTATAACAGGACTACTTAGCCACGGCTTAGTGTAGGAAACATGTATCAAATATCAAGATCAGCTTCTGCCTTTAACCTTTGGAACAGTTTCTAAATGACTAAAAAACAGGGGGAAAAATAAACAAAATGTATCTTAAATTAAGGCATTGCTGGGGTCGCATTTAAAGGCTTGATGCTACAGCCCCATCACATGACGTACATATGCAACTTCAGCAAAGGAATGACAGTGATGTATCTCTATATACCACCTGTCATCACAGGACATGTGATGCTGTTGAAGCACACACTACATCATCACAGATTATATGACATAAGGTCCTTGCTTATGCCACTTGGTATAACTGATGATAACTGTGTCAGTTCTTTGAAACTGACACTAACTTCAGATTTTTCTTTCTTCCTGTTGGTCAAACTATCTTCAGTTGTTTAAAACAGCTGCCAACATACACACTGTGGCATCTCGTTTGACTCATTTAGAGCAGATACTTGTTTAAACTGCAAATCCTTGCAGGCTGGAGGAAAAAGACTAAGAGCTGTGCTCACTGAGGGAGAGCAAATGGATTCCTAATAACAGTTGATATCACACCTGCACTGAACTAAACTCATCTTGTTAGCTGAGCTGTCCGTGCTACACTGTGGGAGTCTACTGAGCTGTATCAAAGCTTCTCGACAGAAGTCACACAGGCAATCTGTGGACAAAATCCCTGTGTCAAAATACCCATCAGCCCACAGGCTGGGCTCTGACAGAACCCTGACCCCTCAGTGATTGACAATAAAGAACCACTTAAAAGCTCCAACATGGATTGAAATGGGAGGACGACTGGTGTTTATGTGGACAAACTGCAGAACTATACAGGCAGTTTTTCCTCACTGAACACCAACGTGTTTCTAAACTGACTAAAGCCAGAATGTTACGAGTAAAAAAGATATTAGAAATGTAAACATGTGAGTTCCTGAGGATAAACAAACAAATCTATATTTTCTAACTGTCATTATTGTTACACATTCAACTCTTCACCTGACTGAATGGAAAATGTTACAAAAAACGTTTGAACTAGCTTTTATTGGAATTACAGCAATGAGGGGAAAAGCACTGGTGCAAGTGTTTCTGTGCTGCTACTGCTGCTGCTGCTGAAAATATTGTTTACCTTAAGTTAACTTAACCTGTACTACTAGTGAACATAATTGATCACTGTCTTGTACAGAATAGAGAAGGAGATCGAAGCCTTGGAAGCACACGAGCTCAGCATCTCTGCCAATGAAGAAATCATTCTGAAGCGGTTAAAAGAAGTAGAGAGGACACCTGAGGACATCATCAAGGTAGGCTCAGACCAACTGCAAAACAGACTGCTACATTTTACTACTCAGCTTGCTTTACTGACTCTTATGCAGACACAAACAAATGTGACCTTAGTTTTTATGTTTGTTTGTTTGCTTTCTTAATAGATAGCTTTCCAAGACGTATTTTGAATTATTATCTTATTTATCATATCAATCAAGAACTGTAACCACTGTTTAAATCGATTTCAAACCCATAATACAAAGCTTTTGTGTGTGTATGTATGAGGGTTGAGCCTTTGATCATACTACTACTTTGAAGTAAAATATATTGTATTTCATTGTTGCCCTTTTTAAATGAGCCTCCCAACTTGTTATTTGTTTAAGAACCCTAGATATCTGATTTTCTTCAAATACATTTGTATCTAGAGCTATATTTAAGTAGGTCTGTGTTTGTCACTGCACAGTAACAATTGTCAAATCAGGGCTTCAGGTACTAAGCTGATAAGATCCATCTAACAGATTTATGTTTGCCATTTGTCATATTGCACATATGTGATTGGTCAAAGCAGCTCCCAGGTTTTCAATAAAGCTTTATAAAATGTAAAATCTGTGTAATAGTGTGCGTACCATCATTGTTCAATACGTCCTTAAGTAACAATTGATTTTCTTTTATATTTTTAAAAATATGCATGTGCCTTCATTGAAATCACTCACTTGTCTATAACCTAAAGACGTCACACTGAGGCTTTCACATCTTCTTGAAGGTTATAAAACGTTCAGATTACCTGTGGTTCAAATTAAAGAATAGATTAAAACACTTTCTATGAATACTGCATACTGATTTAAATCTCGTTGTTTCCTACTGCTGCCTTTGGCACTTCCTCTAATCTCTGCTTGTGTCTAACAAGATGCACTCACTGAGGACTGTGTGGGTGTGCTTTGGTTCACAAGAGGCTGCTTTCAGTTGGAAAAAAAGTGGCATTAAATGAAATGCTCACACGGTGGGCATGCGGTGTACAAGGACTAATATGCATGTTTTGCTTTCTGTTTGCCATCTGCATTTAGACTTAAAGGCACAGCAGAATAGCTGTGACTTTAATGCGACATAGTCGTCGACTGCTGATGCTAAACACTATTAATCTTTAGCACTGCTGTGATGTTGACTTCCTGCTGCTCTCTCGCCACTTTGATCCTGAACCACTGTGTCTTCATGTGTAGGAGATAAACGCAGAGTTCCAGGCAGGTAAACACTTTTGAAGCATGTTGGTGTGATTGGTTAATTTGTTGTTTAACAGTTCTTTATATATATATATATATATATATATATATATATATATATATATATAGCTTGACTAACATAATAGTATTGACATTATTATTTATAAGTTTAACATTATCTGTCCATCCGATCCTATTTTTGATGGTCTATAATTAATGTTATTGAGTCCATTGTTGGTGTACTAACAGTTCTAATTGTTAACCTTTACTGTTTAGCAACCAAGACAAAGACAGTAATGAGTGGTTACTAATATATAGGCCCATTACCTTCAGATCCTCATTTAATATGCACCAATCAGCCAAAAATCTTACTTTTCTTTATGACTCAGAATAATAATTGAAATATTTAGTCATCTTGGGTCTCATGTAATTTGTGCTCTTGTCACTATTATTATTATTACTCTTATTACTCTTAGACTATTCATTCTCTCATAACTGCTCCACAAAGGATCTGACTTGATCAGATCATAAAACTCACATTCAGAGAGGTTTCACAAAAATACCTCAGAGCTCCAGATAGTGATTAAAGGGCTGGTTCAACATTCTGGACCAATTAGAAAAAGGTCACGATTACACCTACCATAACTGTATCTCTTAGACTAAAAAATGAGAATTTGTCCTTAGTGAATGTAAAAAAAAACCCAATTCCAACACTGACACTACATATGAATGCATTGATATTTTAGCTTGTATATAAATTAGTTAGGTGAACTTCAAAAGTTCTGGTAGGTGCAGGCGAGCTGTCTCCCCTGCTTTTAGCAAAGCTAGGCTAACCATGCTATGACTCCAGCTTTGTAGTGAACATATAGACTCATGCTACATGTTGCTCTCAAAATGAAAGCAAATAGGCACACTCCTTAAAAATCCTTATATGATCTTGGAATAATGGGCTTAAAAACATAACACTAGCATCATTGTTGTCTCATCATTAATACGTAAGTGGGTCACAATCCCCATCATATTAATGGTTTAACACCTTAGTTTGAAAAGATCCTAAAACTGTCTTTTGGATTTTGTGACTTCCACAGTATTTATTGATATTTCACTGGCCATGTTTTTCTCCTCAGATGTGACACATCATGTTCCCTCTCCACTCCCAGATATCCCAGCATTCGTCCCACGAATGCCAGCAAAACCCCATCCTATATGTAAGCCCAGTAGCGGAGAACCAAAGACAGGTACATACATTATGTAACCACTCACTGGGATAAAACTCACTGGGAAGTTTCTGATTTGTGGACTTGTCAAACAACTGTCAGTGTAGCATGTTGAAAACATCATACGAGTAAAGTGGCACAAAATGGGATAGAAAAAAATGTATAATTTAAGCTATGGACAGATGTATGATGTTCACCAGCTGTTTCACGGCTTATTTAGCTTCTTGGTTCTGCAGATTTCAGTTTTGAGCTGTCAGCCTAAGATTGGCTGCTCTGACTGAAAATGCCTCCTGGTTCCATTATGCTAATTTGAAAGCTATAATTTAACATTTCACCAGGATGCAAAATAGGAAGCAATTAGATTTCACTGTGAGGAGAACAGAACATTTCCATGCTTGCCACTGTGACACGTTAAAGTCATACCTCACAAGAAGCACGTTTTCATCAGAGGGAAAGAAGACTGAAAAACACTGACTTACTGTATTTGTGCAGCCTTCAATAGTGTCTGAGTTGTCATTAGACTCAAAATAAGCAAATACATCATGATGCAAACTGCAGTATCTTAGGTTGAGCATTTACATACATGCATTTTTTAAAGAGTCTTTCTCCATTCCAGCTACATTTGCGATGGAGATCAGTGTGGAACTTGACAAAAGGACAGGCAAAAGTCTAGTGGTTTCTAAGGCACACATCACCCCGGAAACTATCCACGAGAGGGGGTTGAAGGTGTATGATGATGGGCGCAAGTCTGTATATGCTTTGAACCCAGACACAGGCACAATGCACAATGGAGAAGTTGGAGAATTGACATCAACAGAGGTAGAAGAGCTGCTGCGTCAGGCCACAGATAAGAACGTGCCCACTGGGGTGCAGTACCATCAGCCTGTCTACTCTGTACCCTACACAGGGAGCAGCAGGCCATCGACACCCAGGACACCAAATAAAACACCAACGCAAACCCCAACACCCAGCCACAGTTCCTTCCAGAGCACAGTCCCTTCCAGAAATGGGGCTCAAGTCCTCAGAGAGGAAATCCAGCATAGCCAAGATCTTACCAGACATAAATCCCAGAGCCAACCTCACAGCTCTGGCTTCATCCAACCAGACTCAGGGATTCAGAAATCTGGAGAAGAAACCAAGCTGCCATATATTCCAAGACAATCCAAGAGTGATAGGAATGTAATATCTCAGCCTTACGTTAGTGCCAAAACTCAACAAGGAATCTTTAGTAGCAAGATGGATATGAGCAGTTCGAGCCCAGCAGCTCTGGTTTCTGTTAAAGCCAAGTCTGAAGGAATGCCAGCACTTACTCAGCCAGTATACAGGACTGTAGGTAGCCACAGTCCTTCACTGGTCTCAGCCAAGTCTGAAGTTGATCCTGATGCCTTAATCGAGAGCTCTGGTGATTTTAACAGATGCTCCCCCTTCTGTGCAGAGAGTATTACCTCTCTGAACCTTGTCGACAACCTCTCTGAGGAGTTAGAATCAGGACCCATCACAATGATCTTCATGGGCTATGAGAACGCTGAGGACGAGGACGAAGAAGACTTTCAGGCTGAGTTGGTGATGATAGCCAACAGTGATGATAATGAGGATGATGACGCCCAATATCTTAAAAGTGAAAATGACAGAGAGGAGTATCTCTCATACCACCCAGAGGGATGCAAGAGCAAAGTCTTCCAACCTAAAGTAGGAATAGCCAAGGTTACAAGCTGCAGAGACGTTACTGAAGATGCCTACATAAACTGGGATGATTTAGGGCTCCACAAACCAACATTCATCCACAAGCCTGGAAAACACAGTCCATAACTGCAGAGGTGAGGAGTGGATAAGTCTGTACATCTTTCCTTCTAGTCCTTCGCTATGTTTGCCATGGCTGAGACTAGAACATATACAGTACTATGTGTAAATGCATAACCTGAAGACAATCCACTTCTCAGCCTTTCTCATGCAAAAGGAATTCAACAACCATTCCTTTTGTGCCGTTTGTTGCCTTATCTTGATATGTCTGAGGATTGGAGGAAACTGCTACTCCCAGTGCTTGTGCCTGATTTGGAAAGCTTTACTGCCACCTCCTGGCAAGTTAAATTCATGACATAGTCACATTGGCATAGGCACAAAGTGTCCAAGACTAACCAGGGTACAGATAACTTGACTAGCTTTATTTTATTTTATTTTATTTTATTTTTGGCACTACTATAGTTTAGAAAGGTGTATAAGTTCTACTATATAGATGTATGCATGGTAATTCAAGCATTTATTAATAGTATCAAGCCATTTGATTCTTTATGTTGCCAGAGATCCAGGAATCCCTTTACTGTTGAATAGCCTCACACAGAAGCATTGCTCTCTAAGTGGTCTAGACTAGGTTTAGACTAGGACCCTTAACCCAAATGTAGGGACGTCCTTGAAAGTGTGATGTTTTAGTCAATAGTACTCTTCCGAGTTTGTGTCTGTTCTCCTCTTTCAACATGACAAGAATCTCTTGGGCACAAATTTGGCACCATGAAAAAAATGGCTCTTCCAATGTGTTGTGGACGAACAGGCCTGCACAGAGTCCTGACCTCAAACACATCTAACACCTATGGGATGAACTAGAACACAGACTGTGAGCCAGCTCTTACCACCCGACATCAGCGCTGGGACCTCACTAATGTCCCTTAGGCTGAATGGGAGCAAATCACTGCAGCCTGCATTCAGTGGAAAGCCTGAAACCAGAAGATTGGAGGCAATTTAATCAGCTTATGAACACCCATTGTGTCAGAATCACATGTTCAGCCATCATATATAGTGTTCAGGTGCCCACGTTGTCATCTAGTGTAAAAACATTAATAACACATTTGCTTACAGTTACATGTAATTCGTTTTTTTGTGGTGACTCTTTAAAGATGAAGCTGTAACTAGTGTTGCGGTGAACATGACATGGTTTTGTTTGTAACTCTCTTTTGTAACTAAGTTGTGTGCTGTTACTTTATGATTAAAAATATTTTCTCATAAACTAGTGAGGACATGTTTGCTTTTGGCTGCTTTTGGCACCGGTGTCTTATCAATCTTATGAGTACGTCAGAAGACTTTCCCTGCTCTCAATTACTGTGACCAAAGGCATTATTGTTTCAGGGCAGATGCAGGAACTAAAACATGATGGAAACTAAACAAGTTTACATGCATGTGTATGATACTAGGACTGGAGGATCCTGTATCCTGTCTGCTTGGACACACATCCTGACAGCTCATTGAACTGAATGTTGTTCTGCTCCTTATGTAAAACACTCATCCTTGGTTGCTTTCTCTTCCTCTGTCTGTGTCTGTCTGTGGCAAAATGAAAACATGGAGGAGGGTGAAAAAAACAAGGTGGCACTTTAGACATCATTCTTACAGGAGTTATATAATGGCAATTTCTTATGTAAGACCAAAACCTGAAAAGTGAGACACCCAGGACCTTCCATTGTCCATACAGTCACTAAAATGTAATATTCACAGTTCACAGTGTCTCTCTGCTTGGTGCAAGAGTGTACTTATCCACTGTGTGAATATACTCTACTCTTCCTGCTCTAGCAGGAACACACATGTCATGTTACTGAGAATTTCTTTTTAATAAAATGAGTCATATTACATTCAAGCAGTGATTACTGCTTGATGCAGTATGCACTTCCTTCCCAAACAGCTTTTAATAGCAGCTACCACAATTAAAATTTATTTTTTTTCTTCATAGAATTATATTTTCAAAATTCTTGCCTTTACAAAAAACCATCTGTTCCATTTACTGATCCAAGCAAGAGTTTGATTCCGTCAGATTTAGGCACAAAACAAAAAAAGAAAACAAACCAGCATTAAGCAAATGAGCAAACCAGCATTGTTGGTAGGAGACGGCTGTGAGAAGTGACCTGTTGTCAAAATTATTCACTTTGTTGACCCATCCATCCACTTCACAGTCCTCCCTTTGTTTAAAAGGTTATTTTCAGTGCTGTAAGCACAAAGAACACCAAACCTAGACAAATGAAATCAAACTATTTGTGATTTTAAGGTAAACTCTTAGCTAAGGTAAGGTGGTAAGCGCTACACCTGTGTGGCTAAAAAGTCTCAAAACTTGAGTTTTTTTTTAATGTTTTTTAATGAATTCCATTCCAGCAAAAGTGCTAAAATATTTCTAAACTAGAACTAGAACTAAAAAGAGTCAAGTTGTCTTGACTTAGCTTCCAGGCAGCTTTACCCAGATGACTGAGAATATTTGCCGTCATAAACCTGTCAGCAGTGAGTGAAACCACCCGCCGCGAGGGATGTTGAACCCAATTAAAATGCCAGTACCAGAATACGTGGTTGAACAAGCTCTTTATTATAGATTATGAATGTATGGATTGGAGTCTGATTGCAGGAACCGGGTAGCCAGAGTGCGTGGATCTATGGATAAAGAGAGGAGAGCTGATGATGAGGCAGGGGTAGGGAGCAATGGTGAGTAGCCTGTAGAGGCCCAGGGTCAGTGAAGACGTTAGCCGGGCACAGTGTGGTGTAGCTGGTTGGATTAGGTCCTCCTCTTCGTGTGCACACAACATACAGACAATCCAAGAGAAGGCCAGAGAGAGATCCCACAGATATACAAGGTACACGTCCAGTATTCACGACAGTCATCCACAATCCATATACAAAAGAGGGAGATCCGGTACTCACAACAGGCGTCCTCAGACAGTACTTTAGACAGGGGCTAGAGCTGGAGAGCAGGTCCAAACGAGAGCAGGGGTCCAAAACCAGAAAAGGCAAAGATAATCAATTCACAGTCTTCAGGCAAAACCCAGGCAAAACTCAGGGTCGAAAATACGGTCCAGTCTGTAACACATATACAAACAAGACCACTAGAAACGCTGGAAAGTCAAACACAGGGTCAGGACAATCTGGCAGCTCTCTCAGGGGAAGAGTCAGAATATAAAGGGAGCTGGCACCAGGTGAAAACAAGGAACACAGCTGAAAGTGATTGGATAATGAGAATCAAGCTGCCAGCAACCGGAAAGAAAAACAGGAAGTCAGCCACAAAACTAAAAGCAGGACAGAAAGCCCTGTAGGATCATGACAAAACCAAAGAATATACAAAATAACTCTGCCCTCATTTTAAAATATTAGCCAATAAAATTGTTTATAGTGTTTTCTCATGCAGGAAAACAGTAAAAGAGCTCGCAGTGCACTTGTGGAGTAATGAAACAGATGGATTTTTTTCAGGCTGCTATTATAGGGAAGTGGCTCCAATGCACTAGGTCATGAATTCAAACCCATAATCCAGCTGTGGGTTGTCTGAGCAATAAATAAGATCAATTTGACAATTGACACTTTTTAATCATCTATAAAAGAAAAGAAAAACACAAAAAAGTCATGTGTAAAAGGAAAAAAACATTTATTTGTTTATTGCAAGAAGTACCTGTTTGGTCACGTCACAAATCAACCAAGAAAATGTCAAATCCACAGGTGTTTTCATACCAGTCATTCAAAATCGATGTGAAAGTTTTCTGATTAAAGCACCAGGATAAACAACTCGGTAGAGCAACAATTATTTTCAGTCATAATCTTAATTCAGTTAAACGTGTAACCAGTGGTGTAACTTCAAATAATTGGCCAATCCAGCTTTTCAAGTTTTTCCTTCAGCCAGACAGAAACAAGCAGGTGACTCAAATCGATCCCGCTGTGGTACAGACTGTGTGTATGAGCACAAGATGAGCTCCTTTCTGCCCGACTGTGTGTTCATCAGAGAGAGCTCAAGTATTGGCTCTCCCCAGTACACCCCCCTTCCACCAGCCATCCAATCAGAGGCAGCAGCAGCCAGGCAGAGCTGCCAGTGTGAGGCTGCACTCAGAAACAGAGCAGAACCCTCTGCGGTTAGCCCGCCACACTGTCACAGGTAGGTCCATTTACACACACATAGAAACACACACATGCAAAAGTTTGCAAAGATTTGCCTTTGTGTCAGAGCACAGATCCACTCTGCTTTATCTACTGTGGGTGCTGCGACGGAAACCATGTCATGTGTTTGGTATTGATGTGGATAGAGGGATGCTGCAAGCCTCCCAGCAGAGCAGAGTTACTGGGTTGATAGTGTGCTGTGTATCGACTAGCTGCAGTAGTCTCTGTGTGTGTGATGTGGGCTTACAGGGCGTGAATAAGTACTGAGGTTGTTTTTTTTCTTGCTGTGGATGAGCACATTTTTTATGTTATCGATGATTGAAATCCTATTTTCCATTCGGACCCGTGGTGCTGCTATAGTGGATTAGCTGATGAAATAAATACTTTGAAGCAGTCTGTGCCTGCACATTCACTTATTCACTTGTGGTATCCAGCCCTATGGACATCTTTTGGTGGATTTGTCCAGAATTGAAGACATCTGTAGATTTACATATTTACTACATTACTATTTTCAGGCAGAAAGGAGCTCAACTTGAACTAAAGGAATCTAGACTATCTTTGTTTGGTCATTGTTTTTATTGATTTGGTTTCAGATTCAATAATGATTTTGCTCACTAAGAGTTTTATGTTTTAACTTTTCTGTTACATAAAGCACAACACCAGTCAGCCACAACATTAAAACTACCTGGTGGTTTCAGTATTGTAGTGGACAAGGCTCTTCATGGGAAATTTAATGCCGGCCATGATCGACAGGTGTCAAAACACGCAGTGCATCACAAATTGTTGTGTATGGAGCTATGTAGCTGACCACTGTCCACCACAACATTAACAGAGGTGCTAATGTTATGGCAGATCAGTGTATATCATCATCCTCATCTGTTATGTGATCGTTTTGTCAGGGTACCATGGACAGTGGTTGCATGCACTGCAGTCATGCAACCAATCAAGGAAAAATCTAAATCTGCAGTTTTCAATAAATATTGCAGAAAAAGAAGAAAGTCTTGTGAGTGAGTTTATTGGTGACTATGATTACACACATATTGGTGGTGTATATGATTGGAGCTCTGTGGCACAGAGGAAAATTCATTCATCAATGACCTTGAATTCTTTTACTTTTTGAATTCTTAAAACTCATTTCACTTGTACTTGTAGCCAAAAAACATGACATATTTGCTGTAAAGCCTGCAGCTGCCTGCTGCAATGATTGCCACTGATTCTATGGCTACGTGCATACACACACACACAAAGCATCTGTATCCCTCGAGTGAACATCCACTGATGCCTTTGCCGTCTCATCTGTTAGACTGACGCTTCTCACAGTGAATTGCAGGCAAATGCAACTCTGCAATACAAACACACACACACACACACACACTGACACACTCACACTATAGCCACTCTGGGATGCAGATGATGGCCTGACTCTGCTCCCTCCCTGCACTTCATCCTCAATGTCAAGAGCCGTAATGGATAACGATCCTGTAAAAGCGACGGAGAGTGATTACTCTGTGTTACAGTGGGCTTTTAACTGTTGCATGTGTGTTGGTGTGTAGGTGAGCAGCGCTATAATGAAAGAATAATGTCGCTTACACACTTTCTGCCGCTTCAAAGACAAAGAAAGTCATGACAGCCCACATCTTTTCATCTAGCGATTGAGATACACATTAAAATACATCAAGAACAAAACAATCAGTGTTATGAAGGAACACACTCAGTGATTTCAGCATCTCCTGTGAAGCTTGATGGAATCTATTCAGAGCAGAAATCAGTGCTGTGGCGATTTTGTACAGGAAACATTATTTTCACAATGCATCACTGGCAAAAGGACTTTCATATCCATTAGGTATAAAAAGACTGAAAGACGCTTTCAAGTCTAATGCAACATGCTGCACACACCAGTCTCCCCCTACTGTTATATAAACTCCATACCACTGATAAAAGAGGCACTTCATTTCAAGGTCCTGTTTCTTTTTTTCCTTTTTTTTTTTTTTGTCTCTTTTTTTGATTCTTTAAGATTTCTCTAATCTGTGTTTGGAGGATAGAAACACTCCTGGTAACGCTGGCACGTGTGCAACCTCGCAGCTTCAACGTGACATTTTAGGAATAGCTAAATGTCTTAACTGCTCCTCTCTAAGCTTGGAGATTAATTGTTTCTAGATAAGTGACATTTATGCTCATTTACGAGTTTTCTCCTTCTTTGATTTTAGCGACACCCTCGCGGAGATAATCGCCTTGATATTTTTCATCCATAGTGTGAACTTGCCCCACAAATCCCGCAGCAGCTTTGTGAAGTAAGAATGCTGTGTGTCAAGAGCAAAGATAGCGTAGTAAGAAGTGTGAAGTTGATAATGGCAACACAATGGAAAAATAACCGTCTCTTAGGAATGGCGTTGATGTCTTTAACCATGAACATTATTTTTGTCCTGTGTTGTATGCCTGCAACCACTGAGATTATGTACTGCATGTGTGTTTTCCAAAACGCCTCCTGTGTGCACACATGCAGAGTACTGATGCTGCTGCTTCTCTGCAATGTGCTGCTCTAGTAGCACCTTGTGTGTAGAGATGTAGTTCTACCACTATTGTCTTTATTAGGCTTGAGGTGATGACCCTGTCTTAACAGGCTGCATCACTGTGGAGGCTGATCTGACCTAGTCTTCTTTACTTACTGCAATAGCACATCAACACAGACACTTGTCTATAGTCTCCACAGAGTATAATCTTCAATTGCCAGCTTGAAGTTTTACAGTGTATACAGTACAATACAGGGATTTTGCAAAATGATTATGTAAGCTGCTCTGCAAAAACTTTTGCAGTGAAAAAGTTCAAATGCTCTGTAGTAACCTTGTTACTGTAAAGCTGCCTGTACAAGCAGCAACCCACTGATCAAATTTGAACAGATTTGATACAGTTTGATGTCTTACTGTTGAGCAGTCAGCAGCCTCAACATGTAATATTTTCTTCATTTTCTGCTGATCTGAGTTTCAAACTACTATTCTTTTTTCTTTTTTTTAAACTTGGTTATGTCTTTCACTATATACGATAGATGGAACATGCACTTGTGGTTGGGACTGGCATGCAGAGTGTGTGTCTGTCATTAGGAAACAGCCTCAGGCAGCCTCAACTCCACTCTTTGCCGCCTCTTAATGACAGTTCTGTCAATACTGTGTGCATGTATCTGTGTCTGTGTGTGTGTGTGTGTGTGTGTGTGTGTGTGTGTGTGTGTGTGTGTGTGTGTGTGTGCGGCAGTTTAACTCAACTCAACACAACTGTACCACATGGCCATTAAAGTTTGATTTCACCCAAATACCACCCCACCAGAACATCACCAAAAGTATTGCACACAGTAGCAGTGTGTGTTTATTTTGCTTTCCTCTGCCTGTGTTACTTGGAATCTAGATATGATTTCTGTTTGGATTATTTTACATCTATATAAGTTGACGGTATGTATGTCTTATGTCTATAATGCATATAAGTATAATGTATATATGATTTTTGTTTTAATCCAGTAGGTACAAGTTGAATTTCTCCTACAGACAAAAAAATATTATTCTTTGAAGTTTCTCTATTTTTGGAAAATCAAAGATTAGAGGGGGAAAAAAGCGAATCTAAATGATTTCTGAGCTGTTTCATGAGCTTTGCAGCTGGAAGAACAGATGGTTAGTGATAGTTGTAATTCAAACAGGGAGTAATTGTGCTTTCAGGAGCTATTTTAGCAGTGGATTGGCTTGTGAGCATTTGCTGCAGCAGAACTGTGTGTGTGAATTTGTATCAAAATAATCCACAGTGTTCCTACATATACAATTATACCACTAATGCAGTTATATTCTTGCAGGAAGCATTATTAAATTGTGATTACATTCTGGTGCAACATATTTTTGGATACTTCAGACCAGTGCTTGACTCCAGAGCCTTTTGTGATCTTAGGTTTAAGCAGGAAAGACTTATTTAATAAACACGTGTACAATGACTTTTAAATACTTTTCTGACATTTAATCAAAATATTGTGAGTCCCTACAGCCAACCCTATAATGTGAGCTATTATTACAGAAGGAAATCCACTGTCTGGGTACATTTTTGTGATTTGTTCCTTATCAATGCACTTGGCATTTGTAATTTATGTTAAAAAAGCAGGAAACGACCATCAAAAAACATGAGAGAATGATGATTAATACATTAGTAGTAGTGAAGCTAATAATCATGGACATTTACTTAGACTTGTAATATCTTTTTTTAATGACTGAGTACTAAAATCAAACTAGGCCATGACTCAACACTGCAAAGATCTGTGTTTACATGAGAATATGTCAAAGTACAGTTATGTAACTAGTTATCACACAAACTGTCAGAACTGTAGTTTTTTTTTTTTTTTTTTTTGTGTATTATAAATTATTTAGGGGATTTGGGTATCATGTTGTGGAGGCATAAAACAAGTAGAAAAAAAGATTTTTTTTTGCAGTCAGCACTGCAGATTTCTGGCAAAATAATAAAATAAAAATATATTTGTTATATTATGTTATAAATACTACTTTGAATAAAAGACAATATCCATAAGACTGTAGTTAAAAGTCATTTGAAATCTGTCTACGCTTTAGAATGAACTGGTTTCTGCATTAATTGTTTATAAAACGTAATTAATTGTTTATAAAAGTCACAAGCGTAGATAAAACCAATGTGTTTCAGCTAAGTAAAGTAAAGTAATTCTGAATACAGAAAACATTTCCACTGTCTTCTGTCCATCTGACATAAGCGTGGACCCAGAGAACACACTGGTGTTTCTGCACAGAATTGATGTATGGTTTCTTTTCCTGCATAATACAGTTTAAGGCTGTATTTCTGAATGGAGCAGGAGACTGTGTTAGATATCAAGTATTCCAGAGCCCATGTGGTTGCAGTGCAGTCTGAGGAATCAAATGTCAAACACATTCAACAATGACTTCTGCCCTTGGCTTTTCACATTTAAGCCTTTAGTAGATGTTCCTGTTTTACCCAGTCAAAATACCCTCACTACTACAACCTCATTCCTAGGCAAGGGGAGGTCCTATGTGAGACTATGTGAGATAAATATGAGGGCTTGTGGGTTAATAAATTACAGTTAAAGTTTTAGCAACACCTACTCATCTGAATGGATCACAATCCAACTCTCACTCTGTTTTTTATGTAATGTTATTAAATGTGAAGTTTTAACATGGAAAGTAACTAGCCACCACCTCTAACATAAACTGTAAATATAGTATAGTATAAAGTACAATACTTGCCTCCTGGCGTGTAGTGAAGGAGAAGCATGGTACAAGTACAACTTGTATAGCTTTCTTACATCAAACTGAAAGATTTGATTGTAATAAATACAATTGTAATAACAGATTTGTCAAAGAAGCAAGCAGCCTTCATGGAAAAGAGTCAGTGCCCTTGAAATCATGAAAAGATGTAGGAGGGATTTGCTGCGTACCAGAATGCAGTGATGTGATCTTTTATCTTAATCAACACAATAACGGCTACCTGTGAAATTTCAACACTGTTTCCCAATGTAGCAACCTGAACTTTGTTTTAGTAGGAATTTTGTATTTACCACTTTTCCCATACATCATGATATCAGCACTGTTTCACATCACATTTAACAGTCTGCTGATGAGGTGGTGAGGAGGAGGTGGAGGAGGCGACAGCTGAACAGTGCACTAAGTGTCAGGCCTGTTAACGGTTACCATGGCACTCAGTCTGTCGCATGCACGTGTCCTTGTAGGCGTGTGTGTATGTATGTGTGTGTTATTAAAAAGCTCTACTGCCAAACAAGGGAGTGTGACTGGTCAGTCAGGTCAGCTGTGGATGAAAAAAGAAAATTTAAATAGGAAAAACAATAAATAAGCATAATCAGTTTGTTTGTTTTTATTCCTTTGAGGTGGAAAATTCTCCGTCAATTCATAGTTACTGTCCTACCATAAAAAAGAAAAAATAATCTCACGGTAACGGATACAACTTCTGCAAAAAGTATCTTTCCATACAATAACACAAAAGCAGCTGCCATCTGTGTTTTCCAGCCCATTATCAATCTCCAGAGATCAAATACTTCTATAAAGGACACTCATGTTCTTTATGTTGCATATTGATACCCTTCAGTGTCGGTATAAGTCACCTGGGAATGTTACTTCACTGTGTAAAAAGTTATTTGTCAGCAGACCGTTGCAGGAAGTATTAATTTTAACTTTTAATTTTACTTTTTAGATTTTCATTTTTTATTTTATTTTATTTGTTAGAGAGAAAGTAAATGAAACAGTGATGTTTCCTCCCTTTAACCAATCATTAATGTTAAGAGGTCAAACAGGAAGCTGCCATTATTCGCATGGTGTCAAGGAAACACTGGGGGATGAGAACATGTAACAAGTAACTGTAAGTTACCAGTAAGGCTGGGGTCCAGTAAAGCTAAATACTTATATAATATATTAATAATATTAACAATATTAAGATTACAAACACTAAATTGCAACTATGGATAATATGGAGATGCTTGCAGAAACGTTGAAGGATGTTTCCCTAAAACATATCAAGGTGAGCTGAATAGATATTCACAATGACATACAGTGCACAGTGTAGGTCAAGTTGTTCCATTTGCACAGATATTACTTTCAAATTCCATGTAGCAAAAAGCACTGTTTTTCAGCTGTTTATCTACAACCGACAGGTTTTGAAAAACCCATATTAATACATTATAGTTAATGTAATATAATTTAATGTATTTCATAATAAAAAAAATCCTAAAAAAGTTGTGTAAAATGCTTTCAAAACATGTTTATTTACATTTTATACACTGTCCCAGCTTTTTGGAGACTGGATTGTAAGTAAAATACTAGACCCCAATAACAACATTAGTTACACCAGCATGTAAAAAAAAAAACTCTGATCACATGGACAATAGATCTGTTTTAAAGGGGAGGCAAATGACTTAAGAGAGTTTGTGGCGTTCACCTGTTTTCTGGCCTCACAGCTTTTCTATAGTACAGGATCGATGTTGGACCATGCAGTCTAGGATCATCTAATGTACCCGTAGATCATCAGTGCAGCGTCTCCATGACTGTCAAATAACCACCTGTGAGTATTTCTTGCTGAAATTTTAGCAGTTTTGGAATCATGCAGCAAAATAGCACTAAATAAATATGGTTAGAGTTGGGTAAAATGTTGAATGTCCTTTCAGTCATGCAACCTCACTTAAACTTCATTGTCCTGTGGAAGTCCATCCACCTTCTCTTGACAAACATTTTAACTAGGTGGCTGTGTGTTGATTCCAGCTGCTAGACAATGTCAAACTCTGATATGTACGTACCGGTTGTTTTAGATGCTGGTGAGATGTTGCACTCACAAAGCTTAACTAAGCAATTTTCCATTCTGATGCAGCCTGGTGCTGCTGTAAAGCTGCCAAGTCAATCTGTGCAGAGGGCTGTGAATCCTAAACTGTTCCATCCCGCTGGAGTAATTTGCGCACTAAGATGATTATATTGATTTGAATGTAATTCAAGCATTGTTACAAAACTATTGCAGTTCAGACACTGACGCCAGACTCTGGTTAGACTCTGCTCAGTCACATTATGCTGGAGCTGGCTCGATGAAAGGAATGTGCCTACTGTGTCTGTTCCAAAGAGAGATGTGGAGAAAGAGGAAGGCAAAAGGATTATACATGTGATGGAGAGTGGATGGGAGCTGGCAGCATTTGATGTTTGGAGTCAGCAGCCTCGGGTATCCTGTTAAATACTGAGCTTTGAAGTGAACAGAGCCCACAGGCACTGAATGAGCCGCTGGCCCAACTCATGGCAGCAGCAGCATATGACCTTGGGTGCAGGCTATATGTGGATTCAACCAGAGTCTTCCACAGGGTGGGACAGTATCCCAGGCACAAAATAACCATACCTACTTTAAGTAACTGAAGACAGTTCTCTGTCTAGTTTGTCTCCTAGTCAGTCACAGAGAGTCAGTCATAGAATTTGCAGACTTTACAACCAATGTTACTGCAGAAACTTCTTGGCAGAGTAATATCCAGGTGGAGAAATACAATATCCATTCAGTGATTACACCACTACTCAACTGCTTTATAAGCTGACTGTATTCAACAGTAGTTCTTGCAGCTTTGTCCTTTGAATTTGTTTATTATGTTTTGCTTTGACTGCATCATTGGGTTATGGTAATAATGTAAAGCTTTCAAGTTCACTGCACAGGGCAGAAATGGTATTACATTTAGAATGAGCCACATGCATGCCCTGCATCCATATAATCCACAGTATACTGTATACTGTGGATTATGTGCTGACACTTTCTTTGTGTACTCACTTTGAGAGACTTGCAGACGGCATTCAGAGTTATTAAGCTGAAACTAACGAGGGAGAATGTTCTTCTGTAGCCAAACATAGAAAATGAATTAACTAAGAGGTGTTGGGGTAGCAACTTTCTGAATGAAAATGTGTCTAGTGAGTGTTTTACTGTGATCACTTGACGTTTCTTTTTCTGGGAGCTCTTTGATTGTTTTACAGTAGAATTCTGTTGCCCAATAAGGAAAGAGAACAACTTATCATTGTCTGTATCTATGAAAGTGCAGGAGAGAGAGAGACTGATTTAGCTCATTTTAATAATTGTACAAACTGAAATTAACGTGAATCATTTGCCTTGTACTGTCCCTCACTTGTAAGTTGTTTTGGATAAAATCGCCTGACTAAAATGTAAGTGTAAACATAACCACACTCCAATCTAAATGATCATACATTTAAGTTGTATTTAAGTTGAAGGACTGAACCATGATCACGTTCATGAAGGAAGATCTATTGCAGGACCAGACCTTTCGATTAGACTGCATTAGCGGCCAACTGAGTGTATGCTATAGTGCAGGGTTTCCCAAACGTGGTCTTAAATGCCAGATGAGGCTGGATGAGGGTGGAGAGTGAAGGCAAAGTGAATTGGTATCTTCCAGCTTCTGACTGACTGAAGTGGGTGGAGCAGGGATTGTTGGAAAACAAGCAGGACAGTGGTCCTTGAGATCCCCTGCTCTAGTGCACTGCACTGTAAACAGCATGCAGCATGATGAATATGGGTTATTGTCTTTAGGTTTCTTAAGATATGAATGGAGAATACATTACATTTTAGCATTTTAGCTTTATACAAAAGATGAATCTTTAGCTTTGGCATGTTGAGCTTGTCATAACATTGAGTGTAGGAAATACAGGGTTTTGCTTTTGAAATATATAGTTTTCTGAAAATCTGTCAGTTTAAAAGAAGTGATATTCATGTGAGTGTTTTATGCTTTTAAATTTTAAAATTCCTATCCAATGCAAAAATGTCAGCGAATTTTTCCAGTAAATGAATAATTAAACTTGATGCAAATGAATCATATCTGTTTAATATAGCCAGGATGTGCTTGTTTACCAATCTGTGTATTTGTTAATTTACTTTTTTAAATTGAAACATATCCAGAGAAATGTGTAAGAAAAGGTGTGCACAGAAAAAATAGACAGTGAACTTGCATCTTGCTGTGTCTCTGTATTTTTGTGGGTACCCACACTGAGCTGCAAGGAAAGTGAGAGGGACGCTGGCACTGTATTTCAAAATTTAAAAGTCAAGGATTGAATATATTCAGTGATGGTTCTCATGTTTACTACTAGTAATTTAAATGTATGTTTGTATGTGTGTGTGTGTGTGTGTGTGTGTGTGTGTGTGTGTGTGTGTGTGTGTGTGTGTGTGTGTGTGTGTGCATGCGTGCATGCGTGCAAGGACTGTGGGGCTCAGCTAATCATCTTGCAGGGACACAGCAGTGTGTGGGAGGCAGACCCAGTCCCGCAGTCTTACATAAGAACAGATATAATGCCGTCTAATTCAGTTGCTTTTGATATGCTTCCTCTCTTTCCACACATAACCCACTTAAGGAAACATTGCCTCAACATAGCAACGGCAAGCACAATCAACTCAGAGGACCCCCACCCCCATTCCTCCACAGACACATCTGAAAGTGTTTCTGCGCCTGGCACAGAGCGTTTAAGTGCCGTCTATGGACAACATTAGTGTGCTTATTGCATTTCAAGAGTTCTTCCTGAGGCTTTGCCAAAGTCACATTGGTGTGATTACAACCACAATAACATCCTGTAGTGTTATCCTGTGTTCCTGTCTTGTCTGTGGTGTTGATGATAACAGAGATGATGACCATTGTGAGTTGATTGATAAAAATGTTTTATGCAACAAATGATATATTCATACAACAATTCAGGGTTCTATTTGTATGAATCTAAGCATATGTACAGTAATTGTAAAATTATGTGTTGATTCCTCTAATGTGCCAAGTTACATAGTGTGCAATATTGAACAAATGTCCCAAAAAATGCTCACTTCTTGTTAAGTGGTTGAGCAGATTTCAGTGGCTTTCGTCTCTTTGCATGGTGTCTTTGCTTCATACAAACAAAGGCAAAAAACAAACTAATCATAAGGTGAACTAAGGATACTAGAGGAATACAGGGTTCAGGAACACAATATTGATTCCAGCTATCTAACTCAAGACTTCCCCTCACCCCATTCATCCACCACCAGTTTGCATTTGCCAAAGGCACAAACAGTGACTCTCTTTCTCTTGTTTATAAAATTGAATGTCGCTTTCCCTTATTTTCTCCTATTTCAGAAAGCTACCTTGGTGGATAGAGAGGCAGATGGAAAAGAACTGAACAGAGGCAGCAGCACAACTGAGAATCACAACTCCTTCTCCATCACCATGGAAACCACTGAACAATCAGAGCTGCTGATGGACTGTGAAGTGGAGGTCGCTGTGGCTGATTCACCTGTGCAGGGGAAGAATTTCAGTGCAGATGATGAGCAAGTTTGTTTAGAGACAGACTCATCAGGTACGCCAGGGGAAATGGCAGTGCTTGGCAAATTATTAACTGACCTGCCAGCTGGAACAATTGAGATTGACAAGCCTGACTTCTCTGAAAGTATTGATTGCACAGAAATTCCTTGTCCGGATCAAAAGGAAGTTTTGATAATAGAACCAGGGCATGAGGAGCTAAACAGGAATGAGTCAATCACCTCATCTGTGTCTGACACACTCTCTAGTGCTGACAGTGTTTATGAAAACGAAGCCCATTCTAAGAGGCAAGACACGTCAGGACAAGATCCAGAGCAAGAACAAGTCCCTGAGACAGAGCACTATCCTGAGCCGATGCCAGAGCCGGACGCTGACCCTGAACCAGAGCAATACACTGAGCCAGAACAAGACCCTAAACCAGAGCAATACACTGAGCCAGAACAAGATGCTGAACCAGAGCAATACCCTCAGCCTGAAGACGATTTTGACCTAGCGCAATACCCTGGGCCAGAGCAAGACACTGGACTAGAGTTATACCCTGGTCCAGAGCAGGACACTGAACTAGATTTATACCCGGGACCAGAGCAGGACACTGAACTAGATTTATACCCTGGACCAGAGGAAGTCACTGAACTAGATTTATACCCTGGACCAGAGGAAGTCACTGAACTAGATTTATACCCTGGACCAGAGGAAGTCACTGAACTAGATGTATACCCTGGACCAGAGCAGGACACTGAGCTAGAGTTGCATCCTGAGGCAGAGCCCGAGGTTGAGGATAATGAGTTTAATCTGGACAACAATGACTTTAATAATCTCACAAGACACACAGATGAAGACCCAGAGACCCGTGATATCCTATTTGATCCACCCATTACAGAGGAATCCGTATTAGAGCAGTGCATTAGAGAGGAGGTAATGTCAAATGTATCCAATGAGTCCTGCCACGACCTTGACCCTGATGAAATGGACGAATGTCTGAGAGTGGAAATTGCTGCGGCTTCCTCAGATAGTGAAACGGATGAAAAATGGAGAACAATATTCTCCTCCTCTATAAATAAAGAAGATGATGACTCATACTTGGACAGTCTTCAGCTGAGTGCCCAGGAGCTCTTTGTTCAGAAAGTTGAGGTGACGGACTTTGAAGAACAAGACCACAACTTTGAAGAGGTCTGTTTCGGGATTCCACAAGATGAAGATGTTTTGGAACAACCTGAGGATATAATCTACTTTCCCTCCCCTCCACAAGAGGTTAAATATAACCCTTTAGGCAATCAAGGTTTATCCAAAATCTCTGAGGATGACAGTGAAAATGGCAGAGATGCCAATCATAACCATGCCACCCACGAACAACACACCAATGCAGAGCCAAACAAGAAGCTGCCTAAAGACTTCTGTGTAATACAGGAGACTAAGAGCGAGAATGTTAGCACAGAGCATGTGGACTTCCAGCTGGCTCGAAAACAGTGGAGGCAAATGGAGGAGCAAACAAAGAACAAGATTGTCCTACCGACAACCAAGCAGCCCAGCTTCCATGTCAGCCACAGCTTCATGTACACACCGGTTCGAAACATTGAAAGAACTCACAAGAAAGCACATGATCTGGAGAACTTGAATCTGGTTGGGGATTATTCTCACACCCAATTCAGTCCTTGCTCAGAAGATTCTGGCTTGGATGATTCAAGTTACAGGTCTCCTTACGAGGACCCGGAAACACCAGTTGAAAGGGAGATTCGTATATCAATGGAGAGGGAGGAGAACTTCAGGAGAGAGAGGGGTTTCTCCAGGATGGGCAAATCAACCGACTGTGCTCCATCACGAAGTATGCCCAGATCCATAAGCACACCACTGACACCATCATTCATTATCACCTCCTCACCCACCAAGGAACCGCTGAAACGTGAAGTGACGGCAAACAATGTCATCATTCTCGATCCCAGCAACGACAGCAATTTTACCTCCAGTCCCAGACATGGCAAAGACAACGCGGCAGCTCGGTCTGGTGAGTGGCGCTCTGAGGACAGCGGTTCCAACGTCATCATCTTAGAAACATCCAACCTGATTATTCGCAGTGCCTCAGAATTCTCCCTCAACAAAGCCTGTGAGCCACCCCAGGAAAAAATGTTTCTGAACAACCCCTTTTTCAAGCTGCGTTCAAGAAGCACAATATCACTGGTAGACGAAGAAATTAAGATGGTGAAGCAGAGGGAGGAAGAGATGAAAAAAGAGAGGGCAAACTTGTACGGCAAAGACAGGTTCAATACAGAAAGGACGTCAAACCACATGGACACGTTGGCATTTGACAATTCAGGTATGTCAGCAAAAATAAACCATAGAGCAATACATAATTTAGAACAATATACCTTTTTATTGTCCTAAACAGTGTGTTTGTACATGTTCAAGCTAATGATTTGTTGTTGTCTGTGTTTTAGTTGATGTGCCAGTCAAGTGCAAGTCTTCTCCATCATCACCAATGAAAACAGCCTATAGAATGGATCGCTCTGCTTTATCCTGCGATCACAGGGTAAGTTCTGGCTCAAAGTTATTTTATAATCAATCAAAATTAGGACTGCAGCTAAATGGAGCTTGGTTACTGTAACTGCAGCATTACAATGGAAAACTGATTTGCTATATTCCAACTTTAGTCTAATAACCGGAGAGAGGAGGTGGAAGTGAAGGAGGAGGTGGTGGTGGAGGAAGTGCTTTGAAAACAGGTAAACAGCCAGTTGTCTTTCTCAGTTTCCAGAGGCCTACACAGGTGGAAGACGCAAGAGTGCCATGGCTCTGCGCTGGGAGGCAGGCGAGTTCACAAAAAATGACTGAAGAGCAACAAATCGACAGTTTGCCATTTAAGGGCATTGATTGTCAGTGTTATTCTCATTCAAGTTAGATACTGCGTTGCAATTGTTTGTTTCATGTCGTGACATAACCTAAACTCTCTGCTTCTGTGATGCTTTGGGCAAAATTAGCAAGACAATGTGAATGTCTGTAGCCACATTAGTTTGGACGAAGTACAAAGGGGACGAATACACAAAAAGGTACACCATGGGTGTGGTTAATATTCGGCCAGAAAATGTGCATTATCTTGAGATACCCATACAGCCCTGACACCCTGACATGTCTGAATCAATACTCACATGCTGGAAGGCTGCTGGTCTCAGTTCTTACTAAGCTACAGCTTCATCTACTTAGAGTAGAAATTAGAGGATTGACAAAGGCTGTTGTCACGTCACACACAATTTCTATTAAACCAAAATTAATAAACCAAAATGAAATAATACTAATATTAAGAATTATGGCACATGGGCATGAATGGGACAATGGGACTCTCTGGTCGGTGCAGGTATCAAAAATAATGCACACTACTGGGGCAAACCCAGGTTATCAGCTTATGTGTCATGCAATAATATTCAACTAGATGCCTACATATGGGTTCCCTTCCCTTATCCCTTACCTATTAAAGAATTGTTAAAGTCCAATCCAGAATCAAAGAAGCTCAAAAAACTGCCACTGGAAGAAAAACACATTTAATTTTCTCTGATTCCTGATTGGGCCTTTAAAATGAGCTTAATACAGTACTCACACTAAAAGATGCTAAAATATTATGTAATTAATCAATGGTTATTCTCTGTGACTACAGCCCCTTTCAGATATGCACGCCTTTCCAATAATCTGACAGCATCTGAATGTGTGTGCTTCATGTCTGAATAGGGTCTCAATGGTCACTTTTGCGACAGACGTCTTAGTAGGTCGATTATAGAAAGTGACACTTTAAGAGCTGCAACCTAATCCCGGATGTCATTCAGAAGCACAGCACGATAAAAAGCATGATTGTTAGTCTGAATAGCAACAGCATGAGAAGAAAAAAAGCCATTTAATGTACTGTACAGTCTCACAAGTGTGACAGACACCCTATCACCTGCCTGAACGAGGAACATTAAAGTAAAAGTGACCTATATCTGACTGATAGGAAGCTGTCGCTTTAACTGAAGAAGGCAGCCATTTCTGAAAGGGGCTCAATAGTGACATCTTTGATATTACAGGTAGTCATTTGATACAATGTAAAATGTACAAAGATGTAATGTACAAGTAATGTTCAGTGCAGCTTTTAGGCCACATATTTATGGGGAAATAACACCAGCAACAAATCTGCCTGCAACAGAATTTGAAATCCATTTTTTACATGTTTAGTGTAAATACCATGGTATGGAGACTACTTCACATCCAGTATGGAGAGAATGAACAGTCACAGCTACCAAAACCTCCTTCAACATCACGTGTGACAACTGTATTAAGACTGACGTGAAAAAGTCTGAACCTACCCTTTAAATAAATGATAACTGACAGTAAACTGGAAGTGTCTGCAAGATAGGTTTTTTGCTAAGATGCCTGAATGTTAGACAACTGTACTGTTGAGTCCACTTTTTGCTAAACCTTTTCTTGACATTATAAATGTAAATCAGATTTGAAAAAAAATATTTTGATGTTATTGTACGTAAACGCTACATTGCTCAGTGTATATTAATTGTATTTTCGTACTATGATCTTTTGCTGCAAATGATATTTCAGGGTGAGCTGGATAAATCAGCACAATAAGATAATATATTATACCCACACGTTTCCATTCAACAATATAATTATTAAGACATGTCTGAGATCTCTAATCAGTGCTTGGGAAATTGCACAAAATAAAAGTATTTTATTCTTTATACATTAGATGAGTGTTGACTTACATAGAGTTAAGCTACAGTATATTCACTTGTAAATGCTCAACTAAATTCTGACTTTATTTTCCAACATTCAGCAAGTCTTTCACTTATTACTATAACTGGACATTTGCAGGCCAGTCTTAATTTTAAAGCACTTTTCTTTGTGGTGCCCAAACTGCAGTACAGACACTTTTAAAAGAGACGATCTTCTAGCATCAAGACTCTGGCGATTCTACTACAGGAATTTATCAATATTTACAAAGCTTTGATATTTCCAGCTACACTGAAAAGCAGCTTGTAAGAGCTTGGTACTTTCTTGACCTTTTCAACGGACCTTAAACAAGCATTGTTTTACATTTCATGTTTGTATGCTTCATTGTTACAGTAAGGTATAGCTTACAAATCTCAAGGATTGCTTGCCAGTGTTTAATCATTCTGTGAAAAGCCCCTGCAATGGATTTTGGGGGATTACGGGCTCTTAATGACAGAATATGCAGGGGCTTTTCACTTTGTATTCCTAATGCAAGTATTGAAGAGATTAGTGCATCAATAAAAGTGGTATATGAATAATGCCGGCTATTTTGATTTGTTTGTTTATGTGTGTGAATATGCTCCGTCTATTATGAGAAGATGAGATCTTATTCTGACGGTGGCACAAATTGGGACATAATAATAATAATTCTAAGACCAAGTGTGTCAATATATGTTAAATATCTAGCTATGGTTCAGTGTGTTAAAGTGGACATTTTGACCGATGGTGGTGATAGATAAAATGTAAAGGAGCGACAGAACTCATTAAGAGACCATGGTCATTTAAAAAAAAAAACAATTTTTATTGTAACTTTGGTTTTCTGTAGAGAACAATGCAATTACAGAGGCCATGTTCAGATACTATTGATTGTTTTATTGTTTTTAGGCTTTTTTTTAACTGCTCAATTTAAACCCCACTAAAACTAGACTGACTATTTCTATCTCTATTCTAATTATTTCTACATTGCATTGATGAATCAAACCTTTCTCACAGTTTGTTTTTTGTTTGTTTTTTGACCGCTGATGGGTGGTACAGTGTCAGCTGATAAGAATGAACAACTACACTGTATGTATAATTCACTAAGAATATAGGTAAGAACCTTCTAGTGAATAATTATTGCAGTGATTAATATTCCAAGATGATGATGCCAGGATTCAGTGGGGCTCAAAGTGTCCTTCACAGAGTTCAGGTCCTAACCCCACTGAGAGGTGGATGCTCTGGAGACTCCACCATCAGTACAAGATCTTGGCAGCAAATGAATTCAACTCTGGATGGAAATAAAAGTGGTGACATTGCATAAGCTTTTTAAAACAATGCTATGGCAAGTGCATGCTTGGATGTGACGAATCCATTTTAAAGGACAGATGTGGACAGATGTTATCATAAAATTCTTCTGTGACACAGACTCACTGCACAGTCTGGCTGCAGTGCAGAGGTTTCCCCTTCTAAAGGTTTTTGAGTGAGGCTCAACCCTCTAACCAATCAGAGAAGGTCAGTTATTTTTGCTTCAGTGGTACCATCTTATTTATTGTAATTAAATAATCACTGCTACCTGAAAGGCAGAGTGTAACAGAGCAGAGCCGATTGATTGAGTTTCATAGTCCACTAGCTTGCTGCATATTGTAGTTGAAAGTAGTATAAATCATCACTGAATAACATATATAAATATATACTTTATATAGAACAATGATCACCTTCTTATAGATTATGATCCTTTGTGATAATTACAGACTTCCAATGGCTTTTATAAATGCGGTCAGGAACCCTGTATTTCCTATTAGAAAGACCACCAACACCGTCTTCTTGACTTGCGAGATCTAAAAGAAATTGCGAGAAAAGAAATTATGTTTAAAAATATAATAACAATGAATAAAGTTAAGGAAAAAATAGAAAGCAAAGTGTGGCTTCATGTGTCACCTCTCCGTGCTGCCGCCTCTCTAACTGCGCAAACAAAATCTTCTCTTTGTCATCACTGGTGTTTCCTGTGGATACATGTGTGACATTTAGTCAGAGACAAAAATCAGAGATAGGCAAAGACAAAAATAAATAACTGATTATTTAAATCTGTTCAGAACATTGTAATGTACAAAACTTATACTACAGTGAAGTAACACAGCCTTGCCATTACAGAGTTCGCATTACAGAAGGTCTTGCATTAAGAGAATAATGCAGATGGTTGACATTTCCAACCTATTTAGCATTTTCCTTCACTTACACCCATGTTTATACACCCACCTCTGACACACACACATGCACAGACACACACACCCTAATCACTTTTTGCTGTAGTTATAATGCGTTGGAACAGAACAATTGATTTCCTGGCAGCAGCAGCACCCATTGCTAATTGAAACAAACAAGTAATAGCAAGTGTTTACTACAGATACAAGGCACTAATCCTCAGCTATCAGGAGAGGAAATTAAAAGCATATATTGAAGAGTGTGCTGGTGCCATGGGTGAATTTGATGAACATATTCGGCAGTGTTTGTGAGTGGGAAGCCAGTGAGGACGAGTAGGTAGTAAGGTAGCTTACTAGTGCAGTATACAGCTACTGTGAACATCATCATGTCACATGAATTTAAAAGAGCAGTGCATTGCAGTGATATCACCACAATCTCCATCATCTCAGCTCTGATTAAGTTATTTCACTTGCACTGTGCAACATATATTACAGTAACAGTGGCTTTTATACCTCTACTTCTGAGTCTACAAGAGTGGATTAGCAGCAGCAGGTCTACCAACACGATCCACAACAGCCAGCCAGTCAACAGTGCGGGGCACCAGAGACTGGGTAACAGCAAGGCTTGCTGAGCAGCACCCAAGAACATACACGCCGCTGGAAGAGAGAGAGAGAACAAGTCAGGGTCTGATGTCTGAAGTTTTAGTGAGTGAACAACATCTACATCATGAACACATAATGCATCGTGCACATTCACAAAGCACTTTATATGGAGGTGATGTGACAACATGGACGTGTTATCCAAAACACTGACCATTAGCTAAATGTACTGTATCATGGCAGAAAATGAGAGTGTAACAAAAATCCATGCAGTGTAATGGACTAGCTGTGCAGAAAGCAGGTTGTGCATTGGACACAAGAGAACAGTACCTCCATTTCAATGACTTTGTTACATCAAAGCATCAAAATAGAGTTGTTGCTCTAGTTGTGCATGTATACTATGCACAACTCCTCCATGCATTATGTGGCATTTGACCTTATGGCTACATTAAATTAATCTTCACCAACTTACACATAATAATTTCTGGAAAGAATTCACACATGGCAAAAAATAGCCACACAATTATCAGACATCTGGCCAAATGAACGTGTTCATAATATTTCAAATAGGTTATCTATTAGCCAATGTTTTTATGGGCTCCAGGCCATTTCACCACCAGGTCCCAGACTGTCAAACGGCAAAAAGGAGATTCCAAGGCTCCTGGTAGCAAAGGGGAAATTAGACTGTACCATGTTGAGAATAACATGGAAGCATTCATGGATTTCATTTCATGGAATCGTCCTTTAACTGGTCTAAATAGCATCAATTCTTCAGATTGTTTTTGTATATTAATAGTAATATGCCTTTACTTAACATATTTTTACAGTTAAAGTTTCTGGAGAAAGCTTTTCCTTATCTGACTCAAAGGTGTACGGACAGAGGTCCTGTACTGAATGTACAGCTCCTTGGGGCAAATAGGTTATAAAATACATTTGGGCTTTATAAATAGAACTTGATTTGCATTGATTCTTGCACCATGTAAAGAAATGGATTGTTGCAGTGCAGATGTAGAACTGCTGCAAATGTGCTGCTAACAATGGGCCCGGCCTCTTTTACTGTAGATTCCCTTTATCACCTGATTACCAGCCTGACCAAACTACTCACAGCGTGAATCTGGGTGAAGAATATTCCTGTTTTTTTTTGTCACTCTGGTGATACAGCATAAAGCATGAAATCAATCTCATCACATAATGTGTGACACATAGTTTGTATGCAATTACATAGAATTTCTCCAAAACAATATACCTTCTATTCACTCTCCTTACCAGCGAGTATCTGAGCAGCAGTGCCTGCACCAAAGTGCAGCCAGTTGAAGATGATCCTCCTGCAGATGCAAACAGACAGGACCTGGCATGACTTCTGCTAACATGGGTCTATTTAAAATCATATGGCTGCTTCTCACCGGACTGAAGGAGGCTAAAATCCACTTATTTGGGACAGTGATGAGCAAGTCGTGTGGTTGTTAAAATGTGGTTTGAGGTCTTACCTGGAGGACTCTGGGGCTGGTCTGACAATCGCCATAATTGGCTGGATGACACACAGAGCCATTACAGCACAGCCTAGGTAAGGGTGAGCGCCTGCACGCTATGATGAAAGAGAAGATGACATGCAGTGATATTCTGACTTTAGATAGTGACGTAGTAAAATGTTCTAGTACACTGGCAGGAAAATATCAACAAATATTTTTACTAGAGCTAGAACGACTTAGTTACAATGACTTCCACATGTACTTCTGCTAAATATGACTGCTGCTGCTGCTGCTGCTGCTGCTGCTGCTGCTGCTGCTGCAGGCCTTTAAAGAATCATTTTATAATTTTATATGTATACAGTGTTATTCTAATGGACAAAACTACAGAAGTAACACATTTAAAACAAGCAACATTAAAAAGATTTCTCAATATGTATAAGTCATTTTGCATCTTGTGATATTTTCAGACGTGGAATCCATTAAAAGTAAAGTGACCTGAGGCCCTTATCTAGCAGAAGGGAAAATGTTTTCCAACCTAATGAGTCTCAAAAGCCCTGTGAGGAAGAATAGACCCAGCAGGTGGTATCTGAACGCTACATCAGTGCCAAACCAAAAACAAAACATGTTTGAACAAAGTCAGTGACTCTGCCTCAATTCACACTCATGTGGTCATAAATACTTTACTGTGTGTGCAAGCAATGTCAGTTTGCACAAAACAAGTTTGTTTGACTGTCTGAAAAACACACATAGTGCTCAGTGGTAGCTCCTGATGTCTCCCTGTTAGATTCAGCCCTGTTGGTTTGTCATGGGGAAAGATAGACACCTAGAGGCCACTGCAGATCAAAGTTAGGAACAGGGTTATGGACTGATCACTGAGCTGCTTTGAGCATTAATGTAAAGAGCTGAAAATAAAAACTTAATAATCTTCTTTGTTTCCAGTCAGCAGGTCATTTGAATGCTTAAGTGTGACCTGGGATAATCATTATGCTGCTAACAGTGAAATTTGAACTGAAACTTCCATTTTTACATCGACTCACAAATTTAATAGTAAAACCTATTTATCAGATTTCACTGTACGCTGAAAATGCTTGAGAGTCCACGCTTGACACACGTTTCACACTGGTACTTTGGTCCGAAGCGAGACTCGACACATAGCATCGTGACATGGCAACAAGGTTTGTGAGTGGCTGAGTGACAGCAGGGCTAGAGCAAGTCAACAAGAAATGTCTTCGATGTCCATCTGATGCATTTGCTACTGTTGTGTGCATGATTATTACAATTTGATGGTTTTACTTTTAGTGACTTCCTGTATATGTATTTAGTAATTAAACACATTTGATCAATTTGGGGAAAGGACGAAGGTCTACACTTTTATTGTCAGCACTAAATACCTGTTTCTTGTGTATCATATTTAGTGTCTTTAAACTGCTCTTTACTGACTCAGAAACCTATTAAAACTAAAAATTTCAGACTTGAATTCAACTAGATAGGACGTTTCTCCAAAATGTCCTCCACAGCTGGGATTCTTCAAAGTTCCATGCGGCGCGTTTGTTACATTTCAGTCCAACCAGTAGGATGCACCGCTCACCTGCATATCATACACACTCTGATCACATTAATAATTAAACAGTGCAGCCGGTGGAAAAGAGGAAAAAAACAACTGCAGATAAATTCTGTTGGTGTCTGTCCTGAAAGCTCAGTCTCTGCGGTGAGTCAGGATGAACAAATGCTTGCATGGATTCAGCAGTGTGTCACTCACACTGCAGAACAGCATGTGATTAATATGGCTGAGTCATTCACACACACACACACACACACACAACAGTGTGTCTCAAGGGTAGAATACAAACACAATGTTAGCTACAAGTTTGTTCACAGCAGTAAAAGGTTTTTCTCAGGAGAACTAAAGTTTGATTTAGTGAGGAAGAGGCTACCTTCTGATTAACTTGTCCAACATAAAAATGACATCATGTCATCATGGTAATCACACACTGATCACCAGTGTGAGGACACACACACACAAACCTGACTACTACAACCAGCACATTACTAGTCACTCCCTCAGTCTTGTGATGGCGAATCTCTCAGTTAGATAACGAGACATCCAGTGCGTAAAACTGAGATATTGGTCCAAGATCTGAGGCTCTACAGGAAAGACCGAGTGAGACAGATGGAGAGACAGGTGGACAAGCATAGAGGAGGTCCAACCATATGCACACAACACGCACTTACCTTACTCCAACCCCTCCTGTAAATGAACGGCAGGGTGAAGGCCACACCAGTTAGGATCACAGCCAACACCATCATGGTTCTATGGAGCTGCAGAGAGAAGACAGGAGGGGGAATGTTTAAATCCTCAATAAAAATTGGATCACTATTTTTACCATCATTAAAATGCTTTTCAGAGTGTATCCCATGTTAGAAGTGTGTTTTAATTGTCATTGTAATACATAGATTGGTGCTGTCACCTGAAACCAAGGCCTTTGTCCCAGCAGAGCTGTGTCAGGCCACAAGTGCTTGTAGTGGCGAGCAATGAGGACGGCTGTGCTCACTATCCACATCCAGACAGTGAGCATTAACACACCTGTGGACACAGGACACAGGTACTATCAACTGGTTTGTTGTTATTTGGGGCCGACATGAGAAATATGAGTTATTAGTCAATGTGTGCACCAAATATCTGGATGTAGAGATCATATACAGCGGTCGTAGTTGATTAAACTATGACTGTTCTGTTATTATTTGAATTTATATTTTAGATTCTGAACAAGTGTTCATTCATATTTTGTTACTGCTGAGTCTTTATATAGTCTATAGAGTCTGAGAGTCTATAGAGACACCTCAACAAAAACTGTGGTTGATCAGTTTATGTTGCTGCAAAACAATTGCTCATAGTGAAGACATCAACAAGCTGAAGAAAGGTTCAGTCATGTTGCTTTTCAGTTAGATATTCAGTCATGTATGCTACAGTACATACAGACATCTCTAGGAAACGTTCTGCTCCAACACAGTCGTCTCTGTCACAGTGAATGAAAGAACAAAAATAGGCCAGCAGCAGGGAATAGCGTGTGGCAGAATCATGGCGTAATTCCCACAGTCTACTGGCATCGGCAGTCCAACATAAGATCTGCCAAAAACTGAGGAGAACCCTATGTGATGGATTTCTATGGTGCAACTTTCATTAAACCCGTTCCTTAACCAGATAACCAGCTTTGTCTATACAAACGCATGTAATTGCACCAAATCATGCCTCTAAAGGAGGGCTCCTCTTTAGTTTGCTGAAATACAGCAATGTTGAAACGAAATTTCATTTGAACACTGTCTCCTGAAATCACTTCACATTCTTATGCAACCAAACTGCTATTTTAAGTATTTTAATTATGCAACTGCATTAACCGTCATATTAAGTTAGTGAAGGGTACGTTTACAATTAATGTAAATGACAAGTTGCAAATATTTTTAAATGTTCATAGAGAATGACCTTCTTCTCGCCTGAACCCTAACCACACATGGGACTCTGCCAGTCCTGTGCATTATACACCCTCCATCTACATAAACCACCTCATTGCAGCTTGTCTTCCATTAATTATTGCAGACTTTCAGTCATTAAAAAACACATTTCCTTGGAACATGTTCATTATTTGAGTAAATTTGCTACAAAAACAAATTTTTAGGAGACAAGGTTGTGAATTTATTTATAGTGTGAAGGTTCACGTTTTCAGTTGTACTAACATAAAAGGGATTTCTAATGACTAGTGACCCTTTTCAACTGATAAACCTTCATTAAAGACAATATGCCATTAAATAACAGCCCTTCTAGCTACAGTAGCCATTATAAACCATGTCTCTACAGTATTCCTGGTCAGTTTGGTGAAAAATCACCTTTTCTTTCAAAACAAATTTCTAAATGACCCCTAAACTTTTGAACAGCAGTGGAAATAAATAAAACCTCTAGAACTAATTTTACATTTTGTCCAAGAGTAGAAAAAACTGTTTGTGGGACAAGACAGTTTTGCCTTAATCTTCATGTTAATAATCTTTGTAATATACAGAGTTTACACTAGTCCTACAGTGTGTAACAGAAGATGCTCGTCAGCCAACCATGAAACTTGATCAGCAGGGGAGATCGGGAGCCACTTAGATCTTCTGGATGTCCAGTAATCACCACCTGACTGGTGGAGATGAGAGGCTGACGACTGTGTCTGTGGATTAAACCTGTAGAGGACAAAGGTTTGACAACATGGAACTGAATGTATAAATGAATACACACACAAAGTTTGAGAAGTGTACCATTGTTTTCATTGGTAGTTTAAGAGGAAGCAATGTATGCTATTCTCAGTGATGTGAGTCATGCAAGTAGGCATGACCAGTCAGATTGAAACACACATGACCGGAGGTGTGAACAACCAAGGCCACCTGAGTCTTGTTCAATGTGTTTCCATGAATACAGCAACACACGCGGAGAACACCAGCTGATCTACAGTGACTGAGCTCAGCAGCTCAATATAATATATATAACACACACGGAAAATGAAACACCAATTAATAACTCAAGGAAGGTTACACACAAGAAATGAAGCTTCCCCATCTTCCAATCATCCAATGTTCCCAACTCAAACATGACACAGACAAACTAACTATGACACAGAGTCTAACGGACAGTTCATTATTCTTCTAGCTTTTCACAGTACCAGCAGTCAGTGAAGTAGTGTGACAAGGGGCCAAAGAGTGGGTGGTGTGAGGTTAAACAAATATTAGGGGATTAAGAGTCTGAGAAAGCAGTAATACAGATAGTGAACTTTATTTATCTCTAGGCAGACTTAGTAAGGTGCTGCAGATACTGTATCTCCACTGCTCATTTTTCCAGTGCCACCTGGGGGTTATGAGGCATGCTCGTGCCATGTGACATGTACAGTACAGTAATCCCCAGAGATTAGACTTGTCCAGAAAACCATAATTGGGGAGGGGTCCATGAGGTATCCTGGTTGGATGCCAACCCTAAACCTCACTCTAATCCCCTAACAACATTTTCATCACAAATAACCAGTGACCCTGCTCTTCTGAAGGTGAGACTAGTCACCCTAAGGAGTCATTTTTTCCACCAGTATTTGAGTCACTAGCCAGAAGCCATGACCACAAGTCCTGAAGCGTAGACTGACAAGTCAACATTAACTTTGCTTCCAGCTCCACCTGTCTTACAGTCCACGTCCTAAATGGCCTTCATTGTGTATTTGATGGTGGAAATACGGAAGCAGTTGTTCAGCATGCTAACTTAAGTGTCAACTACACTATTTGATGATTAATCAGCTGAACCTCCAGCTTAAGACTTACCTTGGTCAGATTTACCATGTGCAAGAAACAGGAAGTAGCTCTGGTTTAGGTTGAACCTGTGGGGTAGGACAAAGTTTCTTCGAAAACGACACTGGATGACGCCATCCGCCAGTCTCCAGGCCTTATCCCACAGAGAGTCCTGGAAACAGAGAGGTCAACACTGACAACTGACTGTTGGAAATTTAAATACACAATTCTTATTGATGATAATCAGATTGTACCTCTTTTGCCAGCTCGGGGTGTTTTCTTCCAGAGACATAAGCAGGACTGATGGTAACTCTGCTGCCGTCATTCACACACAGATAAACGTCATCATTTCCCTGCACAGACAGAAACGTGTACATACGTACATGGGTAACAATTCACAATGCAGTCCATAAAAAAAGGTAGTGAGTAGTTACTGAGGAAGGAGTGAGGAGGAATAATAACTACATGATCCTTAGTTACAGGTTTGTGCAGCCCAAGTAACGTGTTACAGGAAACTTACAAAGTAGTAAAGCAACGAATAGTTTTGATTGATCGACAACTTTCAAAGTTAAAGTGCATGTCATGAAGAAACTCACCATCCATTTGTCGAGCGACAAGGCGAAGGACACGTAACCTTCAGCAGGTCCACTGAGTTCAAACATCACACTCCGCCCTGCTTCATCAGTGGTAAATGACAAAAAGAAACAGTGGGGGTCTGACTGTGGGTGACAGCCCACTGGGTCTCTGAGGCAGGATTTACTGTGGCCGCACCCCACTGAGCTAAACTGAGGAGGAAGAAGACAACAGTTCAGATATGTTGTTACCATCTTTGTTTTGAACAGACGTTCCTTTGAGCAGATTCTCACTAGAGGGAAGTCTTAGTTCAGATCATTTCAGTTTGTATCTTATATTTCATACACAGCTCAGGTAAAGGAAAACATGGAATAGGACCCACATTCAGACTGGATTACAGGCGGTTCAAAATCATTTAAAATCCTGTCTAGTCATCATTGTTTGTAGTCTGTGATGATGTCAGACACTGACCGGTGTGGTCAGAGCAGCGGGGCTGGTGGTTTGAGGAGGAGCAGCAGTGACCGGAGCAGCAGTGACCGGAGCAGCAGTGGCTCCGCTCAGAGACACCACAGGACTCGCAATCCTCACCCAAAACACTTTATACTCATGCACCACTGTCACACTGCAATGACAAAAGCAAAGACGCGTTGAGAATCTGAAGCAGAAAATATATAACTCCTAGAAACTAACATAAACTAGGAGCAGCTACAGGCTGTAAGCATGTTTGAAAACCTGTTTGCTGGAAAACCCTTTAACTGAATCACACATACTGTACAGCGTCAACGTGCAGTAAGGTGAGGGTCTGTACTTCAGCTCAATCATGCACTCAAACGCAGCTCGAGAGCATAATAGATACTCACAGGAACTGGACTCGTTGTGGAGGGTTCTTTGGTGATTGCCACACAGCCTGCATGTGAGTTTTTTTAGCGCTGCTCCTGTGGCTCACACCAGATCCCTTCAAATGACAGCAATTCACAGGACCACACACAGAGAATGACATCATTAAACCCAGCGGTGTTTATCCATACTTAGGTGTCAGGCCGATACAGTAGCTAATAATTATGTGCAGTAAGAGGCTGATGACAGAGTTTCACACTTGTTTGGTGAAAGGCTTGTGTTGTGAAAAATGGGTGGCTTCAAACAAAAGCTGCTATCCTTTGCATTGTGTATTGGATCCAGATGTAAACAGCTGGAAATAAAAGCTGTAATGTTGATCTGTTGTTTTATATTCTTATCTTATCTAACTGGCCTCACTGTTCCAATACTTTTGGAGGGGAGTCTATATATTTATGTCCAGAATAGCCACAGAGTGTTCCCCTATCTCTCTTCTGTTTGTAACAATTTCATCAGACAAACATTTAAACAAGTTGGAATTAAACCCGCAAACAGCAGCAGACACATCATGAGCTCTGTGCTGCTGCAGAGCTGAACACAGGGTTCAGTAACATTACAGCTGGTTCATGAGGAATTAGTGAGCTCCTGTTCTACCTGTGTTTGGCCACACTGCAGCAGCTGGGATCGACGAGGGTCCGTCAGGATGAAGAATCCACCTGCTAAAAGACTCAAATTCCCAGCGTCCCGCGCTTCTATCAGGAATCCCTTAAAGAATGTGACTGTGGAAGAGGCCACTTGTAGAGATACTGTGGATGAAGAATAAGAAGAAAGGAGGGTGTCTATCAACAAGAGAGCGAGTTTGTCCTCACAGTGGACGGTCAACATTTAGCTGCCTACCTGTGATGTTGTCCCCATAACTGAATGTGGATTTGTCCACAGTGATGCTGTATGGAGCAGGGTCTGGACGGGCCTCATAGCCGTGCTGAGGCACCATTTCTCCACAGGCGGCATACACCTTGCCGTTACTGTAGCCAGTGACTGGGACTACACATGCAGTGAACGCTGCCAGCAGGAAGCCTGAACGCCACATCGCTGCTTCCTGCAGGAAAAGAAGAGAAGAAACAAAGAACACTTGCCAATGTTTGACGTTGGTTGTTTGCTCATGTAATTATTTTCAATACAACATTAATAAGTACTCTGTTCAGACACTTGAATGACGCCAGTGTTGAGTTAGGAGGACACATACTGTATAACAAAGGCAGAAGCCTTCTCTATATGCTCTGGATTAATAGAAAGGCAGTGTGGACCTCCAATGTGCAGCTGCCTCACTGACAACAGACAAACAGACAAATGCTGACAAACTGCATCAGTTCAAGCGTTACACAGGCGCTGCAAACGTTATCAAGGCACGACAGATCAGAAAGAGTTCAGCAGGCTGAGAGAGATAACAAAGCCGAGTCAGCAGCTTCTGAAGAGGAAGAAACGGCCAAGTTAACTTGGAGAGACAGATCAGAGGTGGGTAGTTAGTTAAGAAGTGAAGTGAAGTGAAAAAGAAAAAGTTGTAGTGGAGTTTTTAAGAATGAAAGAACTTTTAAGAAATGCAGTGTCTTGTTTCTTTACACAAATCTAAAGACAGCGGCAGAACATTTACAAAGAAATGGAAATAACATGTCATATCTACTAATAAAAGCATCTTCTCCCCCCCCCACCCCCTCTCCCCCCTCGTTCACTGTGCTGCTCTGTTTCTTTACTGAAATCAAACATGAAATGAGTTTGGACTCACCTTCACCTTGTTCTCACTGTGTCTCTCTGTGTGAGAGTGTGTGTGTCTTCACCTAGAGTGCACACAGCCCCGTGGGCCTTAAGGGGACAGGGCTTGTGATGCCTTTACTTACCGTGGAAGAAAATTGTAAATGTGAGCCCTCTACTTGGAAATGTGTTTTCCTGCAGCTGAAGGATAAATAGTGGATTCGTTTCATAGAATCTCCTTCAAGTTCTTGTGATATGTGACATTTAACATAAATATAAAGGTATTTTCATTTTTGCCATCACTATGTTGTTGTTCTGTTAACTCATTCTCTCCTCACTAAAGTTTGGAAGGAATAAACATGTGATGGTCAGTGATGACTGTCACATTAATCAATCGTATTAGTCACAGTCAGACGGTTTCCTTCGCATTATATTTTCTGTTCTTTCCTACTTGCAACATACTGTTTGTGATGCTTCCAGTAGTGCAGTACCTCAGTATGGCAGCATTTTTAAAACTATTTAAGAAGCAGCATTCAGAAGTCAGCGGTTCCCAGAGCACATCACTCTGGGAACCAACAGCAGTTCATCAGTTGCTTTTTGAGCTGCTTGAATCCGTTCAGTCAGGTAAGAATGAAGTGAACTCCACAGGCTCAACAACATGATAAAACAAAGGTCTGTGTTAGATTGGAACGTTTTCATGACTAGTGAATCAACAGCAGGTGGCAGTATTGATGTGTGAACAACAGTTTCAAGTCCTGAGCTGCAGAATGATCATGGTGCCCAGCAGTAGCTCACCTCTATCACACCCGGTGAGCAAAAAAGTGTGTTGATAGATGGACGTCAGCAGCCTGCATGTCCACGATGTCCCACTCGTACATGGCTACACACACAGATGTACTGTACTTTCCCTCTGCTGTGCTGTCCAACTTTCAGTGACTGGAAACATTCATATGTTGTTTCTGATCAACAAATACAGAACCTGAACCTCTAACTCTCATCCAGCACTAAAACAGCAGTTCACATTCACCTGTCCGTACGCTGCCTGGCTTCAGTCTACATATTCTTTTTATCTTGAAACTTGGACACGCTGTCAGTTTTGTTCCTGGAACTGTTGCTTTTTGTCAGCATTGAAAGTTTTGACACAGGCAACAGGAGTCAGGAGCAGACACAGCGAGCGGGGACAAGACATGTCTTACCTGAGTCAAGTTCACCTTCAGAGACGGGCTGGCGGTTTGAATCCACAACAACAGTCATAAAGGACAAATGCAGGCAGCGTCCATTGATAGTCAGGTGACTAATGGAGGCGGGAAGAACTGGTGAACAGGTGAGTAATAAAATGATGAAACATTTCATTAATTAAGGGCTGAACAGAGGAATCAGAAGAGAACGAGGATAGAGATGTGATTTGCATTGACCTCTGACTTTACATTTAAACATGGACACATGATTGAAGTATCTCCACTGATGAACGGTGAACTTTCTTATTCTTACTGATACTCATTGTCATCACTGCAGATCTTTTTTGTCTGTGACTGACAAAAACAAAAAAGAGAAAGATGGTTGGTGAATTCAGTGAAGATGGTCAACATTTGTCTGTTCAATCAATCTTCTCACAGTAAATGTTGTAAAATTGGTGTGAAAATCGTGTTTTGTAATCTTACTGGGAAGAAACCAGTTTAACAAGATCCCAGAAATAAAACAGATGAACTAACCAACTCCTCTGAATCTAATTAAAAACAGGAAGTAGAAATATGAAAGCACAGTGTTAACAAAGAAATCTGCATTATCAGTGCCCTTTGCATGTGCTGGTGTTAAACTGTACGGTGCAGTCTGTGTTTGTGCTTCTCGTCTCGTTTATGTTCAATAGACAGAATAAACTCACATGGTGAAATTATGCAGCATGTACAAGCAGACACAGACACAGGTTCACAGTATTACTCTGCTGCCATCATGTGGCTAAAGTCATCACTAACACCACCCCCACAAACATAGGACACCATCTGTTGTTGGTGTTTCTACGGCAACGGGCTGTTACCTGGTGCAGGTGAGAATAAGCCGAGGCAAACAACAGAGCAGAGGACGACGAACAAAGATGAACAACCTCTTCTCCAGGTAGGAATCAGAGCTTTTATGTTTTCCTCTTATCGAGAGATAATAACAGGCGAGGAGCTGGGTTCAAAACATATAAAGATACAGGTCACCATACTTATACATTCACAGCAAACATCACCTCAAGGCGCATCACATTTCATGGTAAGAACATGAACAACTGTATAGAACTATATAGATAACCCAGAAAATCCCACTTGAGCAGCACGAGACGACAGTGGGGGCCAGATCTGCTGCAGATAGAGTAGAGTTCCCCCAGCAGACTAATCTCTAGCAGCATAAGAGATGGTTCCGAGTCACCTGAGCTACTAGACCTGCAGTCTGAGAACGGAGATTATGGAACTATGAGGTCTTTAAGATTAGATCCCATACAAAGACAAAGACAGTGGCCTGTAAGGAAACAGCAGAGAAGTTTTTGGTTTTTGGTTTTTCAGCAGGGATGTCCAGGTGAAGAGCATAGAGCAGACGCTGAAACATGCTGAGAAGTACCTGGGCGACATCTGCTCCCTGCTGGCCGCCTACACCAGGAAGACAGCCAAGCTCAGAGACAAGGCAGACCTTCTGGTGGTTCAGCTGTTTGACTTCTCCCGGACAGAAGACCCCGAGCTCCAGATCAGCCTGAAAAACCTGGCAGAGGACCTGGCCATGGTTCAGGACTACAGGCAGGCTCAGGTCAGGGACACTGAAGTAATGCACACACCCATACAAACCCTTGAACATGTGGATGTCATGATGAACTCTTTGTTGTTGCAGGTAGAGAGACTTGAGACGAGAGTCGTTGCTCCATTAAAAGCCTATGGAGACATTGTCAAAAATAAAAGGGTACGTTTGAATAAAGATGTCTCACTAACAGTGACGTAGCTGCAAGAAGATCAAATGTTAGTTGATGGTGTGAACACGGGACACCTCTGATTAGAAAATGACTCCACCTCTTCCAGCACCTGTTCTTTACAAACTGTCTGGTCAGGTTTTACTGACAGTTCGTGTTTTTCAGGCATTTAGCTTTATTGTCCTTCCAAGAATTCAAGGTCCTAATTAGCTCAGTGTCTATTCCTTGACAGTGACACCACACTGAATATCAAATGTGACGTGTTTTGCATGTGATGTGATTGATGTGAGCTGGCAGCGTTTCCACCCTGTAGGCAGAACTGAAGAATCTAAGCACCGATCTGAACAAAGAGTTGAAGGAGCTGCAGAAACTGGACAAACTCCGCGTGAGGAACCCAGCAGATCGACAGAGCATCGTATCCTTCATCAGTTTTATTTATTGTTGAACAATATTAGGCAAAGCAGTGAGTGAGTAGAAACCCATGCTGCACCAGCCAAACACAGTCTATGTGTGTGACATTTATGTAATGATGTTGACACACTGTGCGTTGACATGAAGCTGTTTACAGTAACATTAAGGAATATTTTCTTTGACAATAACTTTCTCAGTCTCAGGTAAGGCCAGTGTTTCTATGATCATCACATGATTATCATCACGTTACCGACCCTTGGAGCAGCTCATGCAGACGGTGAGGTGAAGCTTTCTTCACTGTGTTAACTGACAGGCAGAAGTCAATGTTCAGAAGTCCTCCCACAACGCCCAGCGCAGCATCAGACAGCTGGAGGACAGCATCACAGACTTCCAGAGACAGAAACTGGACGATATCAAAGTGAATCACACTAAAACACGTTGGTCTTCCTATATCTGTGAGAACACTGCGTTCTCCAGCAGGTGGCGTGTCAGTGTTTGACTCACTCTGCTTTGTGTGTCCGACAGAAGATCTTCACAGACTTCATCACAGTGGAGATGCTCTTCCATGCTAAAGCGCTCGAGGTCTATACACACACATACCACAACCTGGAGGAGATGAACCCCCAGAAGGATCTGGAGGTAGCTTATGCTAGTGATACAGCTGGAAACAGCACCAGGTAGTAGACTACCTGCTCAGCACCAAGACTACATGGTGAACACACACACAATGCGCTCTTGTAATTTCCACAGTGCTATTCATCATACTACCACTAGATGGCACCACAGTAATACTTTGACTGGAAAAATAGATTTACAGTAGATTGCAGTGCTCTGTAGCAGTGTCAGGCTATTAGGCCAGAGTCATTCACTAACAACACGTGGTAAGTGTGTGGGTGGAGGGGTGTTTGCACAAATCCTGGAACTAGCTGTGTTTGGAATAAACCTGTCTCTGTAGCTGTTCAGTGGCCGGATCAAGATGTCTGAGTCTGGGTATCTGGACACTGCTCTGAGCAGCCGCTCTTCTCCACTCATGAGCCACTATGCCGGTTCTGTTCTGGCCTCCCCTAAAAGCCAAAGCCTCAGGACCACGATGATGTCCACCGCAGCACAAAACCACAGACTACAACGCAGCCAGTACCCGATCACAGCCCAGAGGGTGAGTCCTAATGAAACCTTCCACAGAACTGAGGCCTGAAGGGCATCACTCAGCGAACCTGACCATTCTCACCTTCTGTCATTTGCAGCCACGCAGCACCCTGCAGCGCCAGAGGGGCATGGAGGAGGAGGAGGAAGAAGAGGAAGAGGAAGAAGAGAAAGAGGAGGAGATGTATGAATCAGAGATAGAGGAGAGCCAACAGTTCGGCAGGCACTCGTATGCTGCTCAATACGTCCAGATGCGCAGATGGCAAAAGTAACACAAACAGAAACATCTGCACACACAGCGACTTGTATAGTGCTCTGCCTTCATGGACGAAAACACTGTGTTGTCTCATAGTTTCTAGATACTGACATTTGTTTTCCATGTTGTTCCCATGCATGCTGCCTTTTATCAAGAAGAACATATAACGTGCTAAAATGTGCAAAGAACTTATAAAACATTTGTGAAATGACTGCATCAGAGTTGTGATTGAGATGCCTTCTCTCTTTTTTAAAGTTGAACACTGTTTTTGAATGTCCTCCTTGCAGGTTTGTGAATGGCCAGAAGGCTGCAGAGGATTTTAGGCAGGCAGCTGTTCACCATCTGCTGCAGGCACACGCATATGTTCAACTAATAGCAGAAAAACAAACCTGATAAGTCACCAGTATGATGGTTGACTGGTGAAAGTAAAAAGTTCTCCTTTAGATTTCAGTGTGCAAATGACATCAGATCTAACTCCTGAGTTGTCAAACGTCACCCTGCGGGCCTGTCTCTCAGCTGTGATAAAAGAGCTCCTGCCCAGCATGAGCACATAGTCTGTAAATTACACCTTGTTGTGGTAAAGCTGCCTCTAGTGATGCACAGCACCAAATAAAAGCAGTTTTGCTGCATTTGTTTATAGCACTGAAAATCACATTTGTATCCATTTCCACAATGGCATCAACTCTTTGTTGATCTAACTGCTTCTGTTAGAGGCTCGTGGTATTATTGTGAGCCACGAGACCAACTAGAATATGTATTTCCTAAAGACAATGTGTGTGATTGCTGAGTCTTCTGAACTCCAGCAGGTGCCGGCTTTAGTATAGTTGGCACTTAACTCACTAAAAGTCAGTTGTTTCTAATACCTAACCTATAAGTTCAATATGTGCAGTTCCATAACTAGCCACATGGTGGCGTGGCAACTTTGCGCATGTGAGCAGGTGGTAGAAGTGATGGAGATTTCACAAGTGTGGAAATGACAGTTTTTTATTATAATGTTGAAAACATAACCCCGTCCTCTAGTGCCCCCTAGTGGGCAATCTGCAGAAACTCTACAGGGGTACAGAGAGTAGTATTCTACAATAATAAGCAATGTTTGGTTTGTCTGGTTGATTGTACTGAGGAGCTAGAAGACCCCCCATGTACTATTTCTACACCACATTACAGGGTAAGGTAAACCATTTCTGACTCTCTTCTTTGCTTTATTAAATCCGGGGTCGTTCAAATAGGCCAGATTTGAAGAAGCTTTGATAAAGTTTGCGGAACAGGGAGTCAAAGGAGTGTTTTACATGAAATTTAAAACCTCAATGACATTAAGTAATAGCACTAAAAGTGAAAGCGTCTCTATTCTCAGTAAGTCTACTTTCAGCAATCACACAACTGACTGATAAAAATCAGTGCCTCATTCATCAATCATCTGTCTCACTGCTATATCTATGCTTACCAAGCATATGTTGGTTGTTTAAGTACAAGGCCAGATTCATCTTCTAGGTTGCCTTGAGCCAAAAGTGAACTGTGTGACCCTTCATTCTCCACTTGATGTACGATGTATCCTGCTGCCTAGAAGTAGTCAGACCACATACTGCACTACACACAACGGCTTCAATATATAGTCATTAGCTAAAGGCAATGGAGAAATGTTGAAGGTGATTTATTTCCTGCAAGAGTCAAATGTGTAATGTGGGTGTAGTGTGGCAACTGTTCACGTGAAGCTATTCACAGAGACTCTGGTCTGAGTGCACAGTAGTTACATAGATGGTTTATTTCTTTTGAAATACACTGATCACTGAGGGCAGAGCTTTAACCTGTTGGTTGGGGTTTGAACCACTGACCCTGCTGGCCCAGTATACCAAATAACACCCAGTAAGACTCAAGCAATGCATGTTGAAGCTATGTGACGTGGACTCAAGTCGTTCAGCTAAAAGTTGAGTGTTTGTTTTGTCACATGCATCCCTTCATCATTTAACTACAAATATTTATGTTTTTAAATCTGTTTTCCATTTATCTCATTTACTTTAAGGTGTGAAAGAATATTAGCTGATGAGAAACAGACCCTCGTCCGTGTGGCTCTGCTAGAACAAACGGACTCTTCTCTGTCACAGTGACACAGTGAACTAACAGGAATCAGCTCCAGCACATTCAATTTGAAAAATGAATGGATACTATAGATAAGTGCCAAAATCTCAGCTTTAATGTGATGTAATGGTGAAAAAGCCTACAGAATTTCCCAGATCCCAAGGTGATGTCTTCAAATGATCAAATATGTTTTATTATCATTATATTATTATTATTTCTAATCGTAGGAGCGTGGTGTTGCCGTGGTACTGCCATTGTTCTGTTCCCCACTGAGTTTGCAGTGATGATCTTCATTCCCTCCCCATCCCCCCCGATGGCGTCTGATTTGCATTTTTTTAAAAACACAATAAGAATAATCACGGCGACCGACGGCCATATTTGTCAGCTTAGGAATGTTTAATATTCCATATTGTCAGAAGCTAAAACATTTCAACATAAAGGTGAAGGAGTACATTTCACTGAATGCACTTACAAAGCGATAATCACTGGGCTGCATTGTTCTGAAATGAGATTATACTGGAGACCAGATACACAGAGCAGGAATACTTGATATCAGAAGTACAGGTAGATAAAAGAACATCCGAGTGTGTGTTGTCAGCCGAGTAGCACAATGAAACCTCAGTTCCTGAATCTGGTTAAATATAGCAGGGTTCGTAAGAGATCCAAAAAAATATTCTTCACAGTATTTTTTTTCATCACATCCATGCATGTCATTGTAAGTCATCCATGACGCACTTCAAATGGCACTTAAAATAAAAAGAAAGAAAGAAAGAATGAAAAGAAAGAAACAAACAAAAGAAGACCAGGTTGTTTACTGTGGTTGATGTAGGTAGGTATAAGGAAGAGTCGAGGATCAGACTCGAGGAATGTGTGCTGCCGGAGTCTGTGGGTTGCTGTTGAATAAAAACCTCCTAATCTTTGAAGAGTTGAGTCGTCTTTGGGCTGCATCTTTTTTTTCTTTATCAAGTGTTTGCACACCACCACAAATGCAGAACCAAAACCGGGCAGACGGAGATCACCAAACACTTAAAGAGCGTAGCTAAAATCATCCTGAAATGAGATATTTGCACAGAGAAAAGTACAAGAAACGCTCCAATTTTTCCCTTTTTTTCTTTTTTTTTTTCAGAAGCAGACACAGAACAAACACAAAAAACAAATCATCTGGCACTGTGAACAGTTGGCATCTGTCAAATCATAAAGTAACAAAACAGTGGAAATGAATGGCGCCGTTTTTGTAGACAGGCAATGTCTTCACAGAGGCAGCACAGTCGGGAGCCCCACGCCCACTCGCAGCAGTACAGTAGTAGGATTAGTACCAACCTTTGCTTGATTGAAGGTGTAGTAGTAGTAAGGTAAGCAAATGTCCACCCTCCCTGTTTGACTCAGTGTCTCCAGGAGACCATTCTCAAGTCTGATTGTTAACCAACCTATAAAGTGCTTTCGAAAAATAATCTCCTCCTCATCATAATCTTCCTCATCTATACAATAAATCAGTATATCAATTAGGGCAATGTTACAAGTAGGAAAGAAAAGAGGGGAAGAATTAAAAAGGGTCTATTCAGGCACGAGCAGAGAGCTCTTCTCTTTCTCCTCCTCGGCATTGCCCCACAGCTTTCACTTTCACTTCAGATTTTTCTCTTCCTTGCTTTACTTCTTGAACGGTGCCAGTCTGCCGATGTTGTGCCAGAAGGTGGAGGCTTTGCGCTTGGGCTCAGCCAGCATGAAGACCTGCTGCTGGGGCAAAGCGGTGGGGAGGGAGGGGTGTTTCTGTCGTAGCAGGAAGTCGTAGTAGGGTCTGGTCACCGCTGAGGAGACACAGGAAATATCACTATGTAGCTCTGTTGGTATTTTAGATCTCAAATTAGAAAAAACAGATAATAACTAGTGAATAAAAAAACTAGCATGTGTATGTGTATGTGTAAGTAAGTGTGATATCACTGACTGGAATGTTATTGTGGCCACGTACATGACACCTGACATTATCAAGACAACAGGTAAAAACTGGTGAAGGGACTTTTAATTCTTTTTATGTGAAGCCGCCATTATACGTACATCATTGCTTATATGTGATACACAGTGAGGCGAAAGCCTCGGATGAAAGAAAAGCTGTAGGCTGGAGATGATGATTTCTCACTTGCGTACATACCTTTAGGTTTCCCAGCTGGATGACTTTTGCAGGCATTCAGCATGGCCTGTTTCTTCTGGACCTCAGTGAGTGAAAAGCCTGAGAAGAAGCAACAGTTTCCCAATGAAGCTTTCAACAGAAAGGTGCACGTCAAAAGCCACAATGTTCATCAAATTGCTAGTAAAATTATAACATTAGTTTTGTACAGTGTTAGTGTTTGTTCTTTCCTAACTAATATTAGAAATGAAGTTAATGAAAATGAAAATGATGACTGACACTGTGTAAATATACACAGATCATGGATTCTAGCAGGTCGAGCAGCTCCTAACTCATCTTCTGTGCACTGTACGTTTAAAATTAAAAAAAGAAATCTGGCAATCATTCACTATCAATCACCACACCCACTACATTTACTAAAAACACATTTAGTAAACCTGGCTCTAACCTTTTCCTGGCCAGCCTCTATCACTTAAAGGTGATGTCACATATTACTAGTGCATTATGAAATCACGCTTGGCTCTGAGTGATTTGAAATCAGACTTTCAATCTGTTTCATCACTCTAAACTCTAATCTCTAAACTAAAAGAGGAATCCCGCTGACTGTCCGCCAATACAATGACACTATTTCCTAGTAATTACTAATATCAGAGGGAAGCAGCCAGATAGTACAGGCTCAGAACAGAAGCCTGGCTGTGTGTAATGGAGGGAGTCGCAGTAGAATCACTGACATTGTACTCGTCTATCCTCTGGATAAGCATCATAGAAATGACTGTACTGTAGTATTAATGCAGATGCAGTTAGAAATGACAGTCTATGGAAACAGATCTGTAGTGTCCAGAGAAGACAGTGTCAGCTCACTAAAGGTCACAGGTTGGAGCTCAGAAAGCTTCCAGTGTTTCCTGATTCCATAACTAACAATGATTAATAGATGGCTGGACTAAAAGGGCAAACTTTCAAAACAGTGAACTGTGTGTATATCTGACCTGTCTCACGGTCATGCTGGACCTGTCTCCTCTCGTCAGCAAAGGCTCGGAGCCAGCGCTGTTTCTGCTCGGGCTTCTTGGCACACAGGAGGTGGACCTTGTCACCAGTCAGCGACCGCAGCTTCAGGGCGTTCTTCACATTGACGTTGAAGTCCTTCTCCTTGCCGTCCTCCACGTCTATCATCTCCATGTGGTCCATGTCCATCCGGCCTTTGTAGTACAGCATGTCTCGACGCAGGAGGTCCTGGAATCATCAGAACAAGCAAATTCAGCCAATAATCCTTTTGAATAGCACAAGAACTGAGTGGTCAGCACAACAAGAACCAAACATGGCTGGCCGAAAAATTGTGCTTGATATCACAGGTATGAAGCAACAGACAAAATGTTTGTTCTTCTGTTCAGTTAATGCTCATATCTGTCAAATCCGTTCCACCAAAAGTCACAGGAGTGCTGCTACAACAATAATTTACTGTAGTCTAGGAAAGTTGGAATCTCTTATTAGGCGTCTTTTTAGCTTAAAGGTGAAAAACACTGCAATCTTAGGTACTTTAATAACAAATACACACAGTTTACAATCTTAGTTCATCAGTCATTTGATTTGTGTGATTGAGAACTGTTTTGTGTGGATTTACATTTTTCCATTTACATTTAGCAGATGATTTTATCCAAAGCAACCAAGTGTGGTACAAGGCCAAAGCAGGGTAAGCGTAAGGATGTCTTGCCCAAGGACCCCTACTGGAGGTAGGTATTTAAACCCTGTTTTCCCGCATGGAGGGCAGCAGTCTTCCCAATACACTATCCAGCCGTGTAGATGTAAATAGGCGTGGTCTATTGAAGGACTATAAACTAATTCATATGACCCCTCAGAGCACAATGATCGATTGTCAAAATCAAAAGATAAATTTGACTTATGCCTAGTTACAGCTGTGATACATATATTTCATGCAGTTATCAATATAAAACAGTGTAAAATACATTGTAGAATTCTGAGGCACCTTTTTGCAGTACACCATCTGATGGTCAAAGAGGAAAAACATTCTCTGCTGACTCTTGGCCTGAGGCTGGGACAGTTTGGTCAGTTCCCCTGAAAAGATGAGTTCAGAGCTCCTGCTGAGGACGTCTTCGCCCTGCATGGACCAAAAAACGCACAGCTGTTACGTGGCACTGAACGATGCTACATGAGATATGATTTTAGAATAAAATGCTTCATGCCACACCTCCCAGTCCTCTATGGAGCTCTGCCACTGGGCGATCTTGTCGATGTTCTCAAGGCGTCGCTTTCGCTCGTTGATCAGCCTGGCCACGTTTTTCATGGCATTTAAGGCAGCCTCCACATCTTTGTAGTCTCTAAAGATCAAAGTGTCACAGAGTTTAAGAGATAAGTCTAGAGATAGTTTCTTAGTTCTTATTGTATTAATTCAACTTGACACAATAGATTCCTTTAAAAAAGCCTGTAGCACTTCTTCATTAGTAAAACCTGTGGTTTCTTTGGATCAATCACAATTCCACCGTCCTGCTATCAAAAATACACTCACTAAAGGTGTGTGCAGTCACCTGTGCTGTGGGTTGGTGTATTTGAGCAGCTCAGCCAGCTGCAGTGGGTACTTGCAGATCTTCTGAACTGGAGTAAGCAGGAAACCGTCCAGAGAGATGTCGATCATCTTCTGGAGCAGTCGGCAGGCCTCGAAGAAGAACACATACTTGTTGACTTTCATCAGCTTAGAGAGCTGGACGCAGGCGTTGGGGTGGTTGTTGCAATACTCAGAATAGATCTGGAAATCTGTTTGCTACATGGAAAAGACAACACGAGAAAGAGTCAGATGTTACCAACTGGACTTAAACAATGTGTGCTCACATTACTGTTATGAAACTGTTGACACTGCTTACATGTTCGAGGAAGCAGCAGCCAATCTCGCTGAGGTGCGGCTGCTCTTTGTTGAACTTCTTCTCCAGGCCTTTCAGGAACTTTCTCTGGAATCGGTAGATCTCTTCAATGTTGCCAAAGATGGTACGAAGCTGCTCTTCAGTGAACATGTCTGTCCTCTTGCGGCACTGTTTGATATAACCCTGAGAGGAAAGGAAAGAGGATCAGAGCCTGCTGAACACAACATGCACCATATAAACCAGCTACATCAAATACACTTTACACGCTTAGTCTAGGAATTTAAAACCATTCAAATCAGTCAGTATAGGTTCAGACCTCACAGATGTCCTTCAGGTGCTTGATGTAGTCTCTCTCTGTGCTCATGATCTCATTGATGACATTGGTCCTCATCTGCTCTTTGCATGGTAAACCAGGTCCCAACAACAAGCCCAGACCTGCACGGCCCTCCTCTCCAGCCTGTGCCTCCTCCAGGTGGGCCAGATACTCCTCCATGGGCTCATCCTGGTTCACACGCAGCTGAGGAGAACAATAGTAAAAAAATACTGTTGAAGGAATCCTGTTTTTTCCAACAATTATTTTTTTCTTCTATGTATGCTCACTTTATCATATAATATATAGCCAGAGAAAATAGGCGCTCATTTAGTATATTACAGAAATATTAATATTAATAACAGGCAGTTTTACAGCAGCTGCAGTCATTAATCAAAGTGTAAATAAGATTCTGTATGGTCTGAGATTTCTGTTGTCGGGTTTTTCTCACCCGTACAAAGCTGGCAGGGAACCAGCCCTCACTGTCCATGATGCGACCCCACCACCACTCCTTGTTAGTCGCATCCACTACTTCAATGACATCACCCGCCTTGAAGCCGAGCTCCTGGTCGTCCATTGTGACGTGGTCCCAGAGCGCCTCTGCATACACCACACTGCCATCACTGATCAGCTGGAGAGGAAACACCATAGAAGGAACACAGGTGAGGTTTCTATTGTATGACATTATATATTAAACATCTGCCACAAGATGTGTTTGACTGTCATGATTGCAATACGGGTACTGTTAGTTGCCCAGTGAATATCAGGTGTCAACTACCAGCCACTAAAATGACAAAGGAAAGGGTTTACTGATGTAACATGACACAACGTCAGTGCAACACATTCTTCAAAAGTTCAACGGGTTTCTTTATCTGCCACTATTTCCTACAAGTTGACACAAGTTGACAAAGAATTACGGTAAACGATAAAGGTTAACATGCTGATGGCTGACAGAAACATAGCCAAATGTTATCACTCATTGTTTCTACGTGTTTGCATGACATTTAACATGCTAGTACAGTACAGGTGAAGCTGGTGCTATTCTTTCTGCAGGTATTGGACAAGCTAAATGAGCTGTTGGTGGTTGACCTTGATTTGTAAAAACAAATGAAATGATAATCCATCCACAAAGTTGAACCTTGTGTTCATCATAGTCGGCAACATTCAGAGTTGTATGAGTAACATTAAGCTTTTGGAGTTTGACCAAGTTGATATGGTTGATAAGGTTAATATTATGACATGGCATTGAGGCTGATATTGTGTTTTTATGGAGTAACAATAATGAATTCATTTGCATTAAGTTGGAGTTTGTTAAATCTGTGTCAATTCTTTTAGGTCTGTTTCTGCTTTCTTCCAGCTCCTGAGAAATAGAGATCTGTCTCTTTAACGGCCAGATGCTCTGTTCTGTATAGTGTTTAATTGTGTCTGTCCTGTGTTTCATGCTGACCAGGTAGTGTTCAGTGGATTGTTAGGGCGAACGAAACGAACAAAAAGATGCCTGCTGTAGCAGAAAACTATGCTGAGAGGGAAGTGGGAAAGAACCAAAGCTGATTGTGGACTGGGATTCAAAACAATGAAGCTCTGTGAAGTAGAGGGAAGCTGCATGTTCAGCTAGTGATTCTCTACAGGCTCATTATTATTGTTAAATAATTTAGCAGCTTTTGATCTACTGTTTACATAAAATACTAGTGATAACTGCTTTGAAAACGTGGATGGTTTTGTATAAAACACACAAAAATACAAATAATTTGACACTTGAGGGTGAGTTTTTATCACTTTTGATGTCAAGATATTACTGGTAGACAAAAACTCCAGCACAGGCCACTCTAGCACCACGAAGCACTATTGTACAGTCTGTTTCATCTTTACCATTCAGAAGATACAGGAACAGGAGGCAGATCCAGAGTGAGACCAGAAGGAGATGGAGCCAATGCTAATGATGAAGACACTGCAGTGGTCATATTTCACACTGGCTCATACACACCACCATTTTTACTGCGTCAACAAGGCCCTAGGCTCCACAGGGGCCATCCAATATGCTGCTGCTCATCCTCTCACTACTGCAGAGGCAACACAAATCCTGACGGACCACATCAGCCCAGCATTGGAGAGAAAGTCTAGATGTCTTTCACACTACCTCACTGGTGTTGTTATAGACACGGTCGTTTTATTTTTCTCTACGTGATCTGGCTCTCAGCTCCACTGATCCATCACAGCAATGAAAAAAAAAAAAAAAACAAGAAAAAAAGACAATGTGGTTGTTGCTAAGAAACACACCCACATCATCTTGCTTTTCTGCTGCCTCTCTCTCCCGATTCCTTTCTGACATGGCACCACAGGATCCTCTTATTAAATCTTACGATAATAAACTGCCACCATACATATAGCTTATTGTAAACAAGTCAAGCTCTGTAACAGTGCTCATAAGACACTGGTCACCATGTCACTATGGTAACAATGGCAGCTAATTAGCACACAACACATGTCACCATGAGCTTTTCTGGGCACATTCACGGTCTTTAATAAGACGTTACTGTTTATTTAATCAGGTACAGAAGCAACAAACACATTTCAGTATTAAGCTTGCTTTTGCCGACTTGTTTTCGGATAGTTTTACATCCTCAGGTCTTTAGAGGGTTTAAGTATTATGCACAGCTGTGTTCCCTGCAAACCTACTTACTAAAATTTCAGCCATTTTGAAAGTTGCAGGACAGTTCAAACTGAAGACACTGTCTCAAAGCATAAAAACAAACTACCTCATCATGCAGCATGATTACATCCTGCACTTTGAAACACAATAGATCTGTGCCAGAGGATCTGACAGGATGTACTCCACTGGCTCATACAAGGGAAGCATGTCAGACAAATAGGCTGACCATGAAGTAATTTAAAAACAAGTAAAAGAATTTTAAAATCAATACAGATACCAACAGGCAACTAGTGTAATGACTTTAAAACTGGTGTAATGCATTCTCTCCTTCTGGTGCTGGTCAGGACTCCGGCAGCGGAGTTCAGAGTCCTCTGATTTATAATGTTTTTGGGTAGACCAGATAGAAGAGCATTACAATAGTCCAGCCTGCTAGATATAAGAGCACACATTAATCTCTCTGTGTCACTTAGAGAGAGAAATGGCTGCACCATGGCAATACCTTTAAACTGATGGAAAGCAGATGTGGTGACAAACCCCACATGTGCCTTAAAGTTCAGATCGGAGTCAAAGATGATCCTGGATCTCTGGTTTGTTGGCTTAGCACAAGTCCAAGAGAATTTAATGTTTATATTTTTGAGTGTGTTTACACCTACATTTCAGGTTTTGGTCATAGCTTTCTGTCACTCTTCAAACACAGAAGGTGGGATTAACAGAGATAGGTGTGCTCTCCTGAGATACTACAAATTAAGACCATGTTGCCTTCAGGAAATATGCAAATTATATGAGGCAGCTTTTCCTACACTGCATATTTAAATGACTGGGGTGGACAAAATGGGCCGTGGGGAGAAAGTAGGTTTTTTTCTTTTAGTTTTAGACCTTAAATAACACTAATCACAGTTCAAGAGCAATCAGTAATGTCACAGTCACATTTCCCACTTCTCAACACACCCATGAACAGCAGTAGTTGAGCGCTGTAACGTAAGATGGACAACAATGTAGAGCTAAGAACTGCCTCATGGAGCAGGCTGAGGTCTAATCGGTTTAACTAAAACCCAACTGACAGTATACTAAGGTTTTGAGGCAGCTATGGATATTTAATCTTTTTTAAAATACTTTAATATTGTTCTTAGATGATTGCGGCCACAGCATTTGGAGACATTGTCTCTAAATGACATTTCTTGCTACTTTTCAAAAATTACATATTTCCATATTTGTTGTATATTTGCAGGAGCATCAACAGCTAACAAGATGGTCCAGCTAAACGTTGCTCAGTTATCTTATAATATATAACTGTAAAACTATGACAGTCCTGAAGTAAATCCTGCTTCATGAAGGTTTTAATTTTTAGTTTGTGTGGAAAATTAAAACAGCATGTTTTGGTGTTGATTCAACTGTACAATCATTTAGGAAAATGCATTTTAAAAGTGTTGTTAAAGTGAGTTAAAGGGAAATCTGTGCCTTTACTAGTTATCCTATTAATCCCAGCTGACACTGGGCAAGTTTCTAATTTTTGTTCACCCCATTAGAATCAATTAGGATGAGCTAAATAACAGAAACCTGCTTTACTGACATTGTTCTACTGATGCATGTTTCATTAAGAGAAATTTTACAATAATAACTCATTATTATTACATATAATATTCTCGGTCATGACTGGGATGTGTGTTCTCAGTTTTCTTTTCTGGAGAACATTGAAGAATCTTTTTTTGTGAATTGTGAGGAGACATGCAAAATGTGTTTAAACTGGTTGAAACATTTGCAATAAACACAGAGGTCACTTAATTTGTTTTCTCATTTGATGTCACGTCACTGCATTTTTATGAAGGCATGTAGTAATGTGAAAGAAATGCACAGAACAACTACAAGTGTTTATTTTCATTAAGGGTTACTAGAAATACAATGTATAAAAAAAAGCATACTACAAGTATTATATACTTTTAAAAAATATTTTAATTATGTTATAGGTATATTGATAATAAATCTTAAGTTTATTTTGTCTATTGAATTTAAAATCCACTCTAATACACTAAAGGTTATTGTTATTATCTTTGCACATTTGCAATAATATATTTATATATTTTAACGCTAATGTACTATTTTTGAAAAGTAAATCTGCACTAAAATGTTTCAAACTTTCAATTTAATATAACTATGTATATTTTAAACAGTATTTTAAAAGTGCACAAAAGCAAAAAAAATATTTTGTTTGAAAATTCATTTGGGTACTTTGCTGTTTTTTAAAGCACTGCTGTCATTCTACGTTGACGTAAGAACTGTTTTTGTTTTTTGATGTTTTAGAATTGGAGTTGATGTCATTCATGTTACAAAATGACATATTTACTGTGTGTAAAAAATGTTTTATTCCCTGTTGGACTGCATGCCTGCTCTGACGTCAACGTGACAATGATAGCATTATCACCTGCAACATTAGATTATAATTGCCAGCCATTCAGACCTGTTTATTTGGGCCCAGAGTTTCTGATGCTAAGAATTTCTAGATAATACCCTGTTGCTGGTGCTGAAGATGTCCTGATTAGTAAGCCGACAAAGACGAGTTGATCTGAATTAGTGGTTTCTGGTCCCTAACTTGCATGGTGTAATGATGAGATGTACAGAATAGCAGACTTGCTTCAGTGAACGAGTGACTGGCTTGTTTCTGTGGTGAGGACTTGGTTTCGTTAATATCTGGCCTTATTGAATCTGCTGAATGTGGATGGCCTTCATCCTACCTGTGTAGTGCCACTGTTTTATCTCGGTATTTTTATCTCAGACAAGTGTTTGATTCTGGTTTCACGTCAGGCCCTCAGTGCTTTGCAGGTCGAAGTTGATTAGAGAACCCTAACCCTAACCCTGCTATGTAGGTTTACAAATGGTGCAGGGCTTAATTCAAATTGGGTAACAAATCCACTCCGAGAAATCATAACCCTAAAGATGTGAATCAAAAAACACTAATTAACATTCTTGCTGCTGGTGTTGATCAATTGCTAAACACCCCAAAATCAAATTTTTAATGGGAGTTGAAATTGTTGTATCCACAAAATTACAAGAGCAGACAACGATGATGTGTTCAATACATCAGCCACTAGTACTTTAGATTTGGTTTATTTTTTATTTTTGTGATGTTGAAAAATGCTTTTTTACATTTATATATACACACATATATATTAATGTCTGTTCTGTTGAGGTACACGGGTACCTGTTAAACTGGTTAGTGGGAATGCTTTAAAATCCAAGCAGGAAACAGGTATGTGGGGGGAAAAAACCCAAAACTGGCATGTATCATTTTTTAACTCTTGTCTCTCACTTGAAATACTGTAGTCTATAAACTAAGTTGGCAATTTAGCAGCAGCAACTGTTGAGAGCACTACCTGGTGGTTACAAGAACACAGAAATGGTTAGCTGAGGTACTGACTGCATCATTAATCATTTCGTATTTATATTATATTAAATGATATCCTCTTGAGACCCAGCAATGCATTTAGTCCTCTGTGGAGGACAACAGTTTTATTTATAAAACAAAAACAACCTGCAAGGATAGAACTTGTGCTGTGTAGAGGGCATACTGGGCTTTGCAGCGATATCTGATTAGTTGGAGTTTTTCCAATGAAACAGAAGATCCATCTTTCCAAAATGGCTGCCATATTATGCACAGTGTTTTATGGGCATAAGAAAAGTAATTTATCAGATTTATCCAGATGCACCACATCTGGATCAAGTGATTTGGTGTCATACATTTTTTTTTTACTTACTGAATGTAATGCTTTTTTCCAATGTCCTCAATAGTGGACATGGAGACTAAATCAATGTTCTGTCCTATGAAATGAAATGTACTTCAGGTGACAGGGGATTGACAGAAGCATAGAGAATCTTACTCAGGATTGTGGATGGAGGGTGTAGAGGGGTCTGGAGCTCTCAGAAGATGATGAGGAAGACAGACGTGAAATGGAGGAGGAGGATGAGTGCTCAGAGGACAAAGGGGCGATAAGGATGGAGTCATGAGAAAAATAAAACCCAACGTAGACTATTTTGGGTTTAGGAGTCACATGTAACTTAAGCGCCTGTTAGCTGAGAAACTGACTGCCCAGACACGATCTGGTGAAAGCAAAGAGTGTGATGTGAAGAGCACTGACGATGAAGAAGAGAGGGCTTCTCCATGAAGATTTGTGAAGCCACACCCCAACAGCAGTGTGAAAGAGTATGGCACTGAGATGCAGAAATGCAGGCTGCAGTGGCAAAACCTTATGAAGTGGGTCAAATGTCACGTGTGTGTGTCAAAGAAACAAAAAAAACCAAAACACTGCTTTTTGGAATATCATTCATGACCTGACAAACAATTGTAAAACACAAAAAACATGAAAAACTCAGTCCATGTTTAGTGGTAAAATGTTTTTTCCACATTTGATGGCGTTCATAAAAAAAGAAAAAAAGGGGGCAAAAAAGCTAAAACTGTTACAAGCTAACTTTACATTGTAAATAATTTATGTGTTCTTTTATTACAAAAAGTCCTTGTTTCTCTCTGCAAAATAGTAGAAAAGATGATGGATGAAAGACAGTTTAATGGAAGGACATTCTATTAAATGTTTATGAGACAAAATTGTTGTGGCATGCTGTTTTCACCTAAGACAAGTATTTCTTGTAATATAAAAATGGAATTACAACACCTTTTTTCTGTGTCTCAAGACGCTATGTATTATTTTTCAGTTATTGTTCTGTTATAATACTGTATATTGCACCAAATTAATAGTAAAATAAGCAGTGCACTACCCTATCTATTAAGACCTTTGAAACTGCCAAGTGGTATGTTCACAATACAATCAGCCATGATAATCTAAAAGCTGAGGAGGTATGACAGGGTAGTGTGTTAAATGACCTGGAATCTCTCTAGCACAGTTTCTGAAAGAGATGCTGCTGTTGGTTTGGTTTTGGGGTAAGGTTGGCAATAATCTACACATTTGTAGTCAACAAATGCCATCTGCAAAACCTACACAATATCAAATATATTCTGCCAACAATTACTGTGTATGTATCCTGTTGAGTTATGTCTGAACATACTGTATCATGTACATCACTGAATGATCTGGGTAACATGTTCCTATGCTGCTTATTTTGAATAAAGTTTCAAATATAACTTCATGTTTTTTAAAATACATACTCTAGCACCAAATGTGAATTAATCCACCAATGAAAATAGTCCGGTACAAATGCGCCATTTCCTACTTTTTAGTGTTCGTTAAAAAAAGAAACACAACCTGATTTCCATCAGCTCTGCTGAATTGGGGTGGAGACTGAACTCATTGAGACAAGCATCTGAACCAGAATAAATCAAAGAAATCTAAATAAACAATAAGCACTCATGACTATGGGTGCTAGAGAATTTTTGTACAGATCATATGAATCCAGATCAATCAATCCTATGATCATAAATGTTTCTGAGATCGCACATGTGCACACATCATCCGTTCTCACACAACAATCTTCCCTCTCCTCCTGGCTGTACCTGTGCGCTGCTGCTGCTGCCATGTTGGACACCCATCAATCCCAGCAGCCCTGCTCATCAACAGGGCAGTTCTCCTCTGTACTGGGTCCACTGTGTTTCAGTTTATCTGGTCTTTTCCTCCATCTAGAAGCTTGTGTCCATGTGTGTCCGGGTATGTGTATATGGGTGAGTGTGTGGGGGGGGAGAGAATGTTTTTTGTGTGAGCTCTACTGGAAGGCCAGGAGAAACATGAGCACCACGTTGATGATGATGAGCAGCATCATGATGAGGAACACCACCACCTTCTGGGTCTCTGGGGGAAGGTTGCAGCGCAGCATGGTGTTGAAGAATCCCATCCTCTGCCTGCTCCACCTCCCCGAGCCACTGCCGCGAGCCATCAGTTCCCTGGCCTCCTCCTCTTCTTCCTCCCCAGCACCTCCACCCCTCCCCCGTCGCCTTTCCCTCAGTGCCGAGCCTCCACACCACACGGCGCCACCTCGTCCTCCTCCGCGACTATCCCGGTCGCTGTCCTCTAGTGTCGCTCTCCTCTTCCTCTCAGCTCTGGCGGTCGCCTCCTCTCCTTTTCCTGCCACTTTGCCGATGCCCAGAGTTGCCCCGGCCTGCCAGTGGAGGCTGGGTGCCTATCTGTGTCAGCGTTTGTGCGAATCTGCGCACTGTGAAGCTATTTGTGTGTTACGTGCTGAGCATCCCCCCTCCTCCTTTACTCCCCTTCTCCTCTTTGAGAAACAGGCACCTCCCCTGTTTTTCTTCCTTCTATCTTCCACCAGTATAGTCTCTCTTCTCCTTCAGTTCTTCTATTTTCTCTCTCAGTCAGGATGTCAGGATGAAAGATGGAGGAAAGACAAGATGCTGCATACAGTATCTCCAGTTCATGCTCATGCCTCCTCTTCTCTTCCTTCCTCTTCCTTTTATCCCTCTATCGTCTTGTTTTCCAGCTTGTTCTTCTCTCACTCCAGCCTACACTCGCTCAGTTGTTTCTACCTCGCAAACCTTCCGACTATTTCTTCTCCCTATCTCTATCGCTTCCTCTTGTATCTCTGCGTCTCTGCCCACCTTTTCTCTCGGTTAAGAGCTCCTGCTAAAATGGTGCTCAGTATTCTGCCTGAAGCCGTGCTGCCTCAGTCATCCATCTAACTACCAGGATCACCCTCTTTCCTTTTTTTCCCCCCTTCCTTTCTTTTTTCTTTTTTTTGTGTGCCCACCCTTGCATAGCTGGCAGCCAATCAGAATGCAGAGTCTGTCAGCGTATCCTGGAGACCAGAGTAGTTGAGGCAGGACCATAGCAACCCCTGGGAGAGTGAGGGGTGTTGGGATGAGAGGAGCAGAGGAGGGGTGCAATGGAGGCCATGCAGAATAATTGATGGATCTCAGGGGGGAATGGGAATGTTGTGTGTGAATGTGAATGCACACTGCATGTGCAGGGTTGTAAGGTTGAATGCCATCTGCTGCATTCAGCTACATTGGTCTACATGTAGCAAATATTTGACAGCAGTAACACAAGAAAAAAAAATACTTACACATCTATTATGGATGCACTAACTCAACTTAATACATTTGGACCAAACCAAACCCAGAGTTAGTCTCTTTCTGACTCCCCTACCCTGTATGGCAGTAGATGCATCACCCATTTTAAAATCTGTGAAAAAAATGCCAATTATCTAAAATATTCATTTGTGGAAAGAAAAGGTCAAATGTTGTGATTTCCATTAACTTTGCTGCTTCTATTGACTAATGATAGATGTTTTGGCTTTATTCCATCTTTAAAAACTGAAATGCTAAGTATGGTACACAATTCATGGACGCAGCATTTTTCACCAGGACAAGTCAATAGATGCTCAGCACAATGAACATCTGGCACAGATAATCAGAAACTCCACTAGTTCATCTGAATCAACATCTCTCATATTCTGCCATATTGCCAAGAATATTATCATAATATATTTAGTTATAATAATATGTTGCAGTTATTTATAAGGTTTTCAACAACGTGTTTCTTAGGATCCATAGCCATGAGTTATTGTGAGTACAACTGCAAATGTCAGGATCAAAGTTTTCCAGTTTGTACAATCATTCCACACAAGTCAGGACAGACTAAACAACAATAATAATAATAGTATACAATACAATACTAATACAACCAACCGACTAACACAAAAGCATGTGTTATATCCAAGTGTGCTTGAAATCTCTCCTTTTCTCATTCTCACTATATCCAACATTTTTTTGGCTCTTCTTGATTTTTCAATATGCAATCAGTATTATGCACTTATTATATTCATCTGATAGAAACATTTGGACATCTCCAAAGGCAAAGCAATGTTAGCTAGCATTAACATAAGCAACAACATTCGCCTTGAAACAAGTGTATAATATTGTATATTTTAAACAAAGACAGTGACTGAGTGGCAGACTAATGTGTACATGAGCATAATTCCTAAAACTGGTGGATTAATGTAAGGGAAACATCTCTCAATGGGGGTGCAAACCTAACAACGCTGTTTTAGTAACAGCTATGGCACAAAAGTGACTCAGCAAGTGCAGTGTAATCCTGTAGGGAAGGTAAAAGCAAAGGTACCAAATCTTGCATAATGGTCATTAGTAAAAAGCTAAAATGACCTGGCAGCAGCATTTGTCATTTTAACCTGCAAATGCACCAATCAGCACTCACAAAAAAAGTAGAAAAGAGAAACTGCTGGATGCATGCTTTGTACACTGCTGTTTACTAATGAAAATGTACGTACTGTAAGAGATCAGCAAATTCATGCATTTTGCATCTCAGTCTGTGTAGTCTACAGTCGCCGACCCAAATTATTTTTAACAGAGCCTGGCTGTGAAGGAGAGCAGCGCAGCAAAACAAGCAGTTTCCTCATCTTGTGCTAAAATCTGACTCTAGTCGTGTTCATTTTTCTTTTTTTTTTTCCCCCTTGATTTGGCCCGATGTGTTTCAGCTACACGACCCAGCTGCTGAGATGGATGATTGTGCAGCACAGTTGAACCAGATACAAAAACAGATACATTTAATGATCGGGACTTAGTTTATCATGGATATCATGGTAATGTATTCTGTAATTACTGGGATTGTTTTATCGCTTAGCCCTAATGAGTGAAATTAAACTACATCTGCGTGTTCGTGTTAATGAAGGAGCCATTTTCATTAGGAAGAGATCTCTCTGCAGTCAGTTTGGAAAGAAAGAACAACATCTGCAACAGAAAATGATTTTAAGCAGTATTGTTTCAACTTTGACTTGAAAAGCTTTTCTTTTATACTTGTGAACAGTATAGATCTATGTAACTATATATCAGGATTTAGACAGCCAATACTTGTTAGTAGGATACATTCATTGATGGTTTGAATCTCTTAATTTACTGACATTAAGAAAAACAGAATACAGTCAATGCAGTCTTATAATTTACTGACATCTGTTGCTGTCCACTGTCATTCACAGGAAATAGGCCTGTAGCTATTCACTAACAGTAACATACAAATTAATAGTATTTTATGCATTTATATTGTTCTCTCATTTTGCTTAATTCTCTACTTTCACCATCAGAGTAAGTCTTAACAGAGGATTAGTAGTAGCATTTCGATGATTAGATTATTCTACCTGTTAAGCAAATGAACAACTGACCTGGGAAAGTTAATGAGCCATCGTTTTCCCTGGTTGACCTTAATATGCAGGTGAACAGCACAATCAACCTACAACAACTGCTCAATTGGTTACACACAAAACCAGGAAAGCGTGCAACTCGTATATTAATGACTGAAAATACATGTCCACTGAGATGACACATTAAAATTCTCTTTGTAAATTCCCATTACATGCACATTACATTTAACCAAACCTTATTAGGTCTCCACTGACTGAGCCTGGCTCTCCTGGGCAATATGGGTATCCCAGCAGCGAGAAAACCACAAAGCACCTTTTTTGTTGACAAGCATATTTTAACTCCTTATGTTCCAACATAACAAGCATGAGCGACCCACAGGATGGCAGCAAAGGTTCTAAGTGTGCCTGGTCTTTCTTATACTTAGGAAAAAGAAGAAAACTCAGCAATATGCTGTGGATTGGCTGAATATCTGTTTTGATTGGCTGTGAGTCTGTCAAGTAATCTAATGCCGAGAAGAGTGAATCCATGAAATGAAGGAGTACTTGACTTCATACCTGAATTTACCAGTATTATTAAATTGTTTGGTACTTCAACAGCACCCCCTTTCAGGAGTGAGTAGGATCTTCACAAGGTACTCCTATCAGGCTGGATATAACTCTTTTTTCGGTGACTCACAACACAGGAGCCTTTCTGTCAGTGTAGACAAGATGGAATAGTCTTCACAACAAATTTTACGAGAACTTACTTCACTTACCTTAATATGTACTGGAACTTGAAATGCATAATATATAATATATAATATGTGACATATGATATATGATGTTTTGTGTCATTGGATTACCTGAGATCGATATAATTTATGGTGTCACACCGAGACTGTACATAAAGAAGCTAAAGTGCTGTAATAGTCCATGTATCTACTTAGTAAATCACATTTTACTGAGCTTGTGCATCAGCAGAATCTAGAGCAGGTATCCATGACAACCAAATAACCCAGCAACCTCAGAGCTTGTTTTTGCCCCCCCCCCTAAACAAAAGGCAATGAGAGCCATTTCTCTTTTATGGCCACACTCAGTTTCACTTGCTACCACCCTAACACTGCATTTGGTCCAGAAGTGCACACACACTATAAACTCTAATTTATCAGGTTTTCATATCTTGTCAAGGTTCAGTTCATCTAAGGCACTGTAATTGTTTTGACCGTTTTCTCATGGTTCTGTGTAATGTTTGTCACAGTAACTCTGCTCTGCTCAAAAAACAGCAAGAGAAAGTAATCTGGAGAGGCTGACACCAGAAATTAGGCCCCAGTAACAGGACACTGGCCCACAGAGCAAAACCCTTTTCATACACACTGTCTGAAGTTGACAGTGAGCATGCCTCTTTACCATAAAAGTTTCTGAGACAACATTTGAAGTTAAGACATCTTAATAACTAAATTAACTTAAACAAAACCAATTTATCATATTAATATCTAACTTGACATCTTGATATTATCCCCCTGGTGCTAGAAAAAAGACAGTGGCAAGAACAGCACAAACAAATATTTACAATATTCTCATCATCAGGAGCAAGATTCAATCAAATAGTTATTCTAAATATAGTTGATCTAATCTTCAGACTAAACCAACACTTTCTGGGCCAAACATTGCTTTTAATAGTAAACATGGTGAAATCCATCTCTACATCTTCACACTGTCTACCTCATTGATGGCAAGCTGCTCCCCTCCACCTCCTCCTGGGTGTCCAAAACGATGTCCAGCGCTGCGAAACTCCTCATACAGCAGATCTTCTTCGCTTCCCAACTCGTCTCCAACCCCCGCCTTCTCTGAGGCTCCATCAGGAACAACAACCGCTGTGACAGGGAGACAAGGGAGGACAGAAGAGGGACAAAGACAAAAGACAGTATGATTAAGTGACTTTCAAAAGATGTGGTAAGTTTTTTAATTCACTTGAACATGTGGGTGCTTGATCAAGTTGATATTTATCAACAGATCAAACCAAGGAATACATAAGTGCATGAATAACTGACAGGAGAGTGACTCACAGCACATGACTAGCAAATTTTAAGTTCATTGCAACTTGGCGGAAACACAACACTAGCTATTTTATATTACATCAGTGATGAACTTTAAGTGAATTCTGATTTAAACTTCTTCACAATTAATAATAAAATGGTAACAACATATCTCCCATCAGCAGCCTCATTTACATACTAATTTGATGCTTTGACAAAGGAGGCTTTGTGCTTCCTCTTCTTCTAGAAACATCATCTGAAGTCTCTGAACTTGTGCTTTGTGGCTACCTGGCTGACGAGCTAAAAATACATTTGCTGTCACACCTCATCATAGGCGTCACCCTTAGCTGCCTTGCCGACAGCTGTTGCCATGGAGAATGTATCTGTGGTGACAAATCACCGTGGAGACAGAGAAAGACACATATAATGAAAGAGCACACAGAGCCCCCTCGGCGATGTGGGAAAACAATACTCGGCTATTAAAGAAAACACAATAAGATTCAGTTGGTGGGGACAGTAGAAATGATGGGCTCCTTTGTTTGTACCTCTTCTGCAATATACTGATGGCATCTTGCGCATCATGTAACAATACTGTATATAATGTAGCATCGCCATCACTACCATCACTGGGACCATGGATGTTGCAGGTGCTGCCCTCATGGGGGCAGTGTAGGACACCCAGACTGGTTGTTTGTGATGCTGTGTGGAAAGATGGAGCTCCTGCAGTCTAGCTTAAAGCAGCGCAGAGGGGACACCACATGAATTCCAGAACAAAACACAGCTCTACACTGCAAACTGGGATTTCTGAACAGCAACAGCAATGTCAAACACTCCACCTCAGTCCAGCTTGACTTTCATTTGGCAGAATAACACCATGTCTAATAGACACATTTGAAATTTGAGCATTTAGTCTGACAAGAGTTGTATAGTCCAAAATAACCCTTTACACTGAGACATGCAAAGGAACACTTGTTTACAACTACAATGATATAAGTGCAAGACTGCCCTGCAGGTAAAATCAATGAAATTCAGTTCATGCCAAGAAACCCAATTATTTCTTAAATGATCAGCTTTTACCACCGTGGTTCCTGACAGCAGTAGCTTGCTGCTACAGCTGGTTAAAACTGGTTCCACATTTTCTGTGTCAGTTTGATTAAACTCCATTGTACTTTTCCTTAAATGTTACAAATTCTTTTACTGTGCTACTGAAGCAGCCATTGACAGACAAACAGTAGAGTGTTATCTTAAACACAAATAAAAAGTTTTAGGCTACAGGCCACAGCATCTAGTCTGATGACCAAATGTTCAATTTTGGTCTCATCACACCAAAGAACCTTCTTAAAGTGACTTCAGAGTCTCCCACATGCCTTTTGGCAAAGCCTAGCTTCGAGTCTCTGTTTGTCACCCTCCATAAAGCTTTGACTGGTAACTCAGCCAATTATTGTTGTACTGTACATGTATATACATTCTGTCATATTTTGTGTGGAAGCTTAAACTTTAAGGCACTTTAGATGTTTAGAATCTTATCCTCACCATCAGGGGACATGCGATTGGTCCCAAATATGAAACAAAACCAAAGCTTCAAGCTTCAAATGAGTCACTGGCATCTTTCAGTGACTTTTCCCCTTATTGTCCTCCTTCTGGTGCAGGCATCTGCCGTACTCTTAATGTTTCTTAATGATGGTTTTAACTCTTCATCAAGTGATATTCAGTGAGTCAGTCTTGTATAATTTGGTTGCTTAGATTGTATTGTATTTTTGTCTTCATAGTATAGTTTTTAGCTTGCAGTCACTTTGCACTTTGCTTTAGATAAAAGTGTCGACCGTAACGTAAAATGTTTCCCTACAAAACACAATGTATTAACCAGTTATACCTTGCCTGTAGCTGGGGCAACTAAACAATCCAATGAATAGAAAACTGATACACAAACAGCGGAGTGTCAAAGTGGCATCTGTAATCTCCTCTGCTGTTCTATCATCCACAAGAACAAAAGCAATCATTGTTATCTATTGAATAGTGTGACAGCTTCACACAGGCCACCATGTCAGTCACAGCAGGGATGGAGAACTGCACTGTTTACTATTTGCATCTCGCTTGACTGGTCAGCCTGTCCTTGAGCCTGCGTGTGTGTGTGTTATGAATGTGATGCTGATAAGATCACAAAACGGAACACTGATTGAAATGGGTTTTGTGTGTGTCTGCAACCGCAGGAAGCTGAAGCAAAGCGTGTCAGTGTGTGAGTTTGGACTGTAGCATTTAATCATCCTGAGCCTCTGGATGTGGGTTAGCCATATTAGTGGATCAGATTTGTCTGCATAGAGAACATTTAATACTCGCACAAGTGTATGCATGTCTGTGTGTGTGGCTGAAGAATTCAAGCGTAATGGTTCCATTTTCATCAGATGTGTGTGTGTGTGTGTGTGCGTGTGTGCTGCAGCATGACACGTGCCTACTAGCAGCACGTGAATGAACTGGCCTGCAAGAACAGTAGCTGAACCACACATAGTTTATTTTGACTCAATTCCAAATGCTGCCCCAAATACAAATATGTATTAATCCGCATCTGAAAGTAGTCCCCTACACATGCACACAAAAATTAAAGCAATAATAAATGATGTTTGGGAATATTGAGAATATTGCTCTCAGTGTATGATGCGACCTACTGCATATAGTTGATGTATTCTTGAAATACTCAATGAGGCTATTTCAAACTTTAACTTAAAAGTTTTTAAATGATGGAATGACAAGTCTTAAGGCTAAAGCTATGCTGTCACAGTTCATCAATCCTGTATGTTGTGTTAACTGACATTTCAATCCATCTTTCTTTATTGCCATGACATGTGGCTCAAGCTGATATAAACACAGAACAATTTTCATTTTATCTATTGACTATTTCAATATAATTTCTAAAATCCACTTGTTCAATTTTTTTTTCAAGTCAAGTGATATTGTATTAAACTGTATAAAACTCAATCTCTCAAATCACAACCTTTCCTCTCGAGGCAGCGCTGGTATTGGCCAATAAATGTAAAATAACAAAACTTTACAAAAAAATTGCAGAAACCTAGCAATTTGTCCTAATTCTAAAATTGGGCAATGGTTCAAATCTGTCTGACTGGAGTAAGACCTGAAACCAGGTTATTTGGTGAGGACTTGCAGTGCTGTAACATCACTAATATAACGTCAAATGCTTCAAGAACTTTAAAACATGAACAATCAGATGATCAGAGGTCCGAAACAAATCAGCATGTCAGCAAAAATGATTCGACAACAAAGACAACACAAATGTGATCAGTAGAATTATTACCTAAACTAGCTGCTGTAGGCAGTAAGTTGAGAGTGCCACAGCTTTTCTACTTTAGAAGCATTCACACAGATTTTCTGTCCAGTGAGGGATTATTGGATACATTTCAATTGCACTCACTTTCAGTTTGACCCCTAAATAAAGTGGTCAGGATAATCTGTCTGATCATCCAACTGCTTGTTTGATTTACAGTCACTGTGTCACTGTGTTTAGCAAAACATTTTGTTAGTATTATGTTATCATAACTGATAGAAATGACGGGAAAAACTGTGAAAGTAAGTCCCAATTCATAATAAACCAGATTTATTCTTTGGGATTGCATGGTACATAATGTCCTGCTGTCCATGTGCTAACATATGCTGGGAAAAGAACTCGAGCTAGAGGGTGTTCATCGTACTTGAAATTCATGATTCGAGCAGGAAACAGTTCAGTAAGAAACTGGGAAATTGTTACATGAATTGTTTCCTCCCCTTGGCATAGTTTGACACCACTACCTCCTCTCTGCTCTGTAATATGAAGTGACGGATTGGATTTGGGCACCTTGCCAAATGCTCCTTCAAGGTGACAGATTTGCCCGCTAGCCAGCGCCTCAGCTGCCACTTTCCTACAACTCAGTGGTCAGCTCCACATATCCACATACTCCACACACACACACACACACACACACACACACACACACACAGAGTCTTCATCAGTGAATCAGAAAGGACTAAGTACAAGAGACTGAACACAAGAAGTCAAAGGTCATCAAACAGGAGTTGAGGTGATATTCATCTCTGACGTTAGAGATCATCTTTGAGACCGTCTCCTGCTGTCAACCCACTCTTGGCCTTGACCGTTGACAGCGACAGTTTCTTGACCATTGTCAACAGTAAACAACAGCAGCTAAAAATCCCCCAAGGATGCAATTATTCCCACAACATATCAGGACAATTTGTCATCCTTTACTTGTCAGCATTTTGTCTCCCATTAATCAAAAGCAGTGGTGTCATAGGTGAATCTGAGCAACTTATGAAAAATGTGTTGTTGTTGTTGTTTTTTTACTTAAGGACTCTAACAGATCAAATTATCTGGTCAAATACTCTTTTTTTTCTTAATAATTTAGTTGGTAAGTGTTACTTTTGTTTGTTTTGTACTGGTATCTGTGATCTTTTATTTAGAAAAGAGCACAAAGGGGGGAGAAGCAGAGAGAACACACAAATAATGTTAGAAATCAGTCAATTACTGCAGTTCACTCTACAGGCCGTCACTGCCTCCACCACTGTTTCAACATGCTGAATTGGTACTGACGACACTTTGGGGAACATTCATCCACATGTTTGTAACTTTGGGCTCAGCATGTAGAGACCCTAAAGTAAAATGGACAAGCAATGTAAAAGGCACAGTGATAACTATTGATGAGAGTTCTAATATCGACGCTGAGACTAGTCTAACTAAAAGGTACTCAGCCTTGAGACCCGGAAACAAAAAGAAAGAAAACATGCACAGCATTTTCACAAGCAAACTTTTTGGGCCTAAACTAAGCCAGCATCTGTTATTATATCTGTTATTTTTCACATTGCATCGATAGCTCACACCTGGGATGCAGAATTAATGAATAGATTGAGATCTCATAATACCCACAGACACAGAAAAGCCCTTGACTGCTGGTCACAGATACTATGCTGCATTCTGTTCTCCTAAGTGAACAACAACCTTTTTTTGACCTCTGACTGAGTGTAGCTTCACCTAGGACTGGGGTCAAGGGTCAAATACATGGAATAGCTGTTAAGAAAATTGGTAATTCACTCAACAGCAGTGAAGCGAACACATTTGCTTTTCACCTTTTCAACATGACAATGTAATTTGTCACAGTCTTATATAACAGTTGCAAATGACTATATTTTAATGGCTGTTTATATCTTTCTTCAATTGTTTGCTTGAGCACACATCTTCACACAGCAGCCTGGTTGAAATCATACAGATTGGACATTAGAATAGCAAACTGACGTGTCATGGAACAGACTGCGTCCTTGCTAGAACGTCTCGTGCTAGGAATTCTGTGATCTAGATTGTAATAGCACAAAATCACAAGGCCTTAAGCATGGTGACATCAGATGCGAAAACTCATTCACTGTGTTTTTGGTGGGATGTCTTGGCAGGCTGGAGAAGACCTAATTGGTTGTCTGTTGTGGCTGGACACATCAAACATGTCCTCAAGCACAGAGCGGGGGATCGATGTGCAGCGCATGCACCAGTTGCTCTGTGTGTATTGATCTGTACCAAAATGACTTTTGGTTGTGGAGCCACATACACACAACGCTGACACCACTGTGATGTTATCTGGCTTCACTGCTGCTGAAAGCACTGAATGTGCAACTAAAACTGTAATGCCCATTATTTCATATTTGGATTTAGTTGTAGATGTAATAAAAAATGAAGAAGCTACATTTTTATAGCTGTAGCTCCGTAGCAATATGGTGCAGTACAGAAGCCTGGTTGAATGTATCCTGTTGGTGCTTATTGAAATTCAAGTCAGACATTGTATAAATTGTGTTAGGAAGACCAGCCAGGCCTGAGGGGGGATGACAGAGGGAGGGGTGAGGAGAGAAAACACACACTCTTCAGTGTTGACAGGTATGAAGGTGCTACTGGGTGAAGTAGCACCAAGGATCTTGCAACAAGAGAAAATTAACAAGGGAAAAATGGTTTACCATCAGTCATCTGAAAAAAATAATCCACACTGACTTGTCGGCGTACAACAGTAAGTGTCCACTAATAAATCCCACTGTCAACGCTAACACTGACAAAATAAAGTTGCATAATGGAGGATAGTTCTGAGTCTTCAATGCTATTAAAACATTGCATCACTGTATATATCAGCACAAGCTGATGTGCTTTTATTTAGACATGAGAGGGAGGATTTCAAACAAGTCAATCTGAGCTCTATGAAACATATCATTATTCATTTTAATAAGAATCTCTTCTTTCCGTTTTCTTGGCAGCAAATAACAAATAAATAAAATGTACTCAGAAATTATTTTCAGTGTACTCACGTAAGGGCCAGGTGGAGATTATCTATACTCTAGTATTCTATATATTGTGAGACACTAAACTGAACATTCCCTCCCTTTTTAAGTCTCACCTTGACCCGTGACTTCAACCGCTCTGATGTAAAATTGACTCTCAGAGGTTAAATGGGTGGGACTCGCCATATGTCAGAACTGAAGAAGCCTTTTACATGACAGGAGAGATTTCTTCATTAAGCTCAAAGTCCAGATCCATTTAAGTTGGCACTTCTATGCATGTTGAGTGGTTGATTACCACCACTGGCACCAGGCCCTACCAGGCAGTGCCTAATACTGCCTTATACAGAGCAACATAGACAAAGAAGTGCCTGCAGTCTGGACATAAACACTTCACAGGCATTAAGTAAAGTCAAAGAAAGGTTACATTCATACTTACAACATCTACATTGACTGTTAAGTAGCAGGAGATTTGCACGTGCTGCTAATGGTGGTCTCTGGCCTCTTTCTCACCTGAACTCTCACTTAACATGTTTTTTGCAGTGGTACAAAAACATCATGTTATGTGCATTTGCTAAGGAAACATTGAGTACTTCCTGTTTGACGTAAATATGTATTTTTGGCTTTGCCTTTGTATCTTGACATTTTTCTGACTCTGAGACTGAGGCCAAGACAAACTCCTGATTTCCCACGGCTGCATCACTGAACCGAAGACGACAAACACAGCTGCAAAGCTCAGACTGTGACTGAAAAAAGAAGACGGACTATTAGACATGTTTCACAGGGAGGTGCTGCAGCAGAGGGCACAGATAGAGCAAGCATTGTTGTGAAAATGCTGACAATAAAAAATGATAAAGAAAATCATCTGGGTGATAGAAGACAGAGAGATGGCCTCATTCTCTGCCGATAACAAACAGAATGACAAATGCACCAAACACATAAGCATTTGTGTCAGCCTTTTCTGCCTCATTAGAGTATCCTTCTGGCTTCTGAATGACTTGTAGCCAACAAACTTAGGAACAAACATCAAACGGGGCCACTGTCCCAAATATAAAAAGACAAGCAGGTTTACTTGGATATATCAGAGGATGTCAAACCGCACAGAGAGTAGATTATCAAATATTACTCAGACTGAACTGAAATGTATTTAATTATGCTTGATAAATACAATGTTGTTACTATTGTTAAAAGTTATTCTGGCATACACAAACCGATGATGATTTTCTTTTCTGTTACGATTAGGATTGCTTTTATTGTGCAGCAACAATACATTTGTGATATAGAGCTGTAGAAATAAAATATCTCCTGACAGCAAATAAAACGTAATTCATCTTAAGGGACCTGTGATGGAACAAGAATAAGCGGCTACAGTGAGGGATCACAGACTCTGTGTTAAAGTTGTTTAATAACAGTGAATGATACAGATAAAGTCACGTATTACTAAATATAACATGTTATCTTACAATATATGGTAAACCATGGATTTGTCTATGAGGAAATTAGATTGATGTAGGGTTCAGAAAAAGTAATTCGTATGACATATCAAGCTCCTTTATCATATATGTTCTAAATTTAACATGTGAATTGTGTCTGCTCATTGTTCTAAATATTTTTTGTGTGATTAACAGATTCAGAGATATGATAATATAGATATCTTGTTCTGACTGTAATATTGTCATAACACCCAAACTCAACTCTAAACCGTGTAACTGCACAACTCAGTTTGTCTTCACCCTCTGAGTTACTGCTGAACAGTGAAAACTACACATAGAAATCCTCAAAGCTGCTACAGCTTCATCTGTCAATCTTAAAGCAGCCTGGATTCCTCTCATACCATCTTCACTTGTGTCTCAGCTACCTCATATCCTCTGCTGGACAGCTACCCAGCTCCTGACCATACATGGCTGCAGTGAGAGGCTCTGTTAGCTTTACCTGATGGCTATGGATTTACCACATACTGAGGGATTGCTCTTTCCATTTCCAGACCTGATGACTTCTTTGCCCCTCACTCCTCCACCTTCCTTCTGCACCGACCCTTTGTCCTCTGCCACTGTCTTTTCCTGTTTGAGCAGACGTAATTCCCGTCTGACTCACTGTTCATTGCAGCACTACCTTTTAGCTTTCCCTTCACTCACTCCTGAGGCATGTACACCATTTAATAAACAGCCAAACCTCCACAACAACTGCAACTTTAACAGTTTCATTTACTCAGAAATGGAGGGCTGTGTTCTGAGCCTCTGATACATCAACATTTGTAAAACAAATGCCAAAAGACAATTTTGCTTACAGATATAGGACATGATATTATTATTTGGGTCTCTGCTCTAATCAGCGGACTCCTTTGTTATTGAAATGAGTCAAACACATTAAATAATCAAAAAAAAAAAAAAACACAAAGCTATAACCTGGCAATGACAGTCAAGTGAATCAGCAGCACTGCAAATAAAACAGAAAAAAGCTTCATGAAGTGGTATTAGAGAGCGTTAGAGAGATACTCCTGCAAATTGAAATCAAACCACCGTGATCCACATCCGCCCTGGTTTATCATATTATCAATGTAGTGATATTGGTGAGTTCAGTACATTCGGTCAGAACAATCCCACTGTTAAAGGAACAGAGTCATCTACTACTCTAAAAAGTTTTCATTTCATTCATTTCATGATTTTTTATAATGGCTTCTAGTTTGTGGTATCACTATTAAAGGACAGGATTACAAGTCTATTCGACATAGACTGCATTTCATTATCACTGGCAGAGGTTGTAGGAGTACACTCAGCAATTGCTCTAAAATTTGCAATAAGTGCAAAAGTAAGAAAAGTATGTATTTTAAACAGTTCATTTTGTTGTATAACAAACTCTTAATGTTGATTATGTAAAAAAAAATAAAAAAAATCACAGTAATCAACAAAAATATGAGTCAAAGATTGAATTGCGGCAGAACAAAAATGACCAAGCAGGTACAGGTCATGGAGATCAACAACACTGGGATAAAGTGCCAAAAAAATGCATTTCTAAGCTCTAAGCTAATTGTATGTAGTGCCAGGTGGTTAATCCATAATAATACGTAATAAATTAGGTATGATATCTATCTATTAGAATCACCATTTGCAAAAAGTAACTAGTAAATAAAGATGTAAAACAAATAGGAATAATGTGCAATGTTTATCTCTGAAGTGTGGTGGAGTAAAAGTGAAAGCAACATACAGTAAAATAGAAATAAAGTACCTCAAAACTGTGCTCAAGAACAGTACTTGAGTAAATGTACTTAGTTACATATCACCTCTGGTCACTTATAGTGTACTGTGAGAGTGATATCACTGAAATAGGTTATTTTTGTGTGATACTTAATTTGCAGCAGTTGGAAAAACTGGCACTAGTCTAAGCCTTCGATATATAAACCTACATTACAATACACAACACAGACGGCTGTTTAACTAAACGTCAGCACTGCTTTCTTTCCTAGAAGAGATGAGCACATTCCCTGTGCCATGATGTGCCAACTCTGTTGTTGAACATCACCCAGCTATCCTGGTAGCTCTAATTAACACTGAATGTGTGCCTCTTAATGCACTGCTGTTACCATTTCCTGTTAGTATCTATAAGAAGTAAAGACAGTTGTTTGATCAGAAAACTTCTCTCTTTCCCATCATGATGATGCGAACGAGAGAATTCACAAACTAAATACACAGTACGGTAAGTTACGTCAGTGACATAACAGAGCTGGTGTTCATCACTCTCAGAGAGGAAAGAAGCCTATTACTGGAAGCAATCCAGCTAAATGAATGATAAGACTGACAAGTGATGATTTCCAGGTCTGCATGCCTTACATGATGAGTCACCAGCTCACATATACAATGGCAAGAAAAAGTATGTGAACTTTGTGTATGTGTATTTTCATGGTTTTCTGCATTAATTTGTCATAAAATGTGATCTGATCTTCATCTAAGTGAAGAGTAGAAACAGATATAATGTGCTTAAAGTAATAACAAATAATAAAAAAAATCTGATCTTTCATGTCTTTATTAAGAACATAAAAACCATAAAAACCCTAACAGTGCGAGTTTAAAAAGTATGTGAACCCTTTGAATAATGCCCTCCTAAAGCTAATTGGAGTCAAGGACCTGGCAAGCTTGCAGTTAGTGGGGGAAAGATGAATTCCCAAGTTTATCATAACATTATTCAGAATGTCTGAAGAATTTGTGTGACTCTGAATCTTTAGAGGTTGGGTGATGCTAAAGGACAATGACCCAAAACACACAACAGAATGGCTTCAGAAAAACAAAATCCACTTTTTGTAGTAGCCATGTCAGAGCCCAGACATCAACCCAAAAGAGATGCTATGGAACGGCTTGAAGATAGCCAAACACATGAGATGCAGAAAACCACACAATTCCAAAAGGTTCACATATGTTTTCTTGCCACTATAAACAGTGGAAGAACAGAAGGATCTTTAACAGGTTTGAAGAACACTGGTCAAGCAACCACTCACATTCATATTATCCCCAAAATCTTTAATTTCCTAAACCCTACTATGAAAAATAAACCAAAAGCCTTTAAAATATTCTCATGTTCACTTGGTACAGGCACACCCATTAGAGCACTGAATGGAGCACCAAGATGTGGGGCAGAAGCGGTTCCTTCCACTGCTGCTCTTATAAATAGTAACAAGGCAAGGGGAAGAGATACACACCTGAGCTCAATTTAAATAGAAAAAGTGTCTAGTCCAAAGTATTTGGACTCTGGACTAGACACTTTCAGGGAATTCTTTCCCTACCAAATAAAAGGTCTGCTTTCAGATTATGAACATTATGATCTCCTTGTTATTGTATGTTTGTTTTTGTACAATCAGTGGTTGCGTTTACTTTCCATACTCTGACAGCTTCACTCTGCAGATCATCACAAGTACAGTAACTCTATTAGTGTGCAATTTAGTGGTGCAGTGTTGACTGGCATGTTCTATACCACTTGATTTATTTAACTTCAAATTTACTTTAAATCACTTCAGATTTTCCATCTCAGATTGTGTTTATTATTACAATGACACTGTAACACATTCAGTGGTTATAGCTGTCTGTTCTTCTGTGCTGGCAAATAAATCACAGTTCAGCTGAAGGCTACTGCGTGTGCTACAATTACAGTTAAGGAACATAATTATAAGGCAAATATATATAATTTCATATGATTAAAAACTTCAAAATATGAGTTTAACATACAAAGAATTATAAAACATATTTTTTAAACAGCAAAGCATCTCAATCATTTACTTTGAACATAACACAGTAATAAAACTGTACTGTAAAATTTAACTTGTTGTGTACTCATGCTTTTATTAACTTAAATGCTCTCTAAAATTTCCTCAGTTAGTTTGAAGAAAAACTTTAAACTGAGTAAAGCAACCATGGTACTGCAGCTAACATAATGAAGTAGCTTCTGTTTGAGCCTAAATGTACCAAATAAATACAAAACAACTGTTAAGCTGCAACCGGTGACTACAAGTGTACAGGGGTAGGGACTGAACTTAACACCAACCGTTATCAAGGTCAACATAGTTTATACTGGTGTGAAAATAAACAACCTTGATCTAATGTATGTATGTATGTATTAAAGACACGAACAAATTTCCACCGTGACTATTTTGTGCAAAGAACAGCAAAACACAATATTTCAAGAGCTTTGCTCAACAAATGGATGCTGGGGAGTCTACTAATATGCAAATTTGTTTGTAATATCAACTTTATTTAACAAGCTGAGTGAACTCTAAGAAATTAATTAATATTAATAATTAATTTAGTTAAAAACTTCTAGTCAGAAGGAGTTGAAATGACAATGCGCAATGTAGTTGACCTGGACCCAACTAGGGTTTAACTACAATTTGTGAATTTTATCAATGTCAGATATGAAGTAAGATCAACTTTTAACAAGAAACTTTAACATGAAGCAGTTACTTTGGGGATAGTTTACTATGCAATTAAATACTTTTTGTTCAGAGGAATAAAGATTCACAATAAGGCAATCTCAATGTTTTATTTTTACAGCATGTGTATGTGAGAATGCAAATGTCAGAGTCAATTGGCCCTGACATTAAATGAACGTTGCCCTACCAGCTCTCTAGTTGAAATTTTAATTGAGCTGTGTGAATACAGCAGCTAACTGTGCAGAGAATTTACAGTTGGCGAGTTGGTGTTACCTTTCAGTCAATCCACTCTGCACAACACCAGAGAGCATGAGAAAGACTTACCATGCTTTCCGGTGTTGTGTCAGCTTCTCTCCTTCAGGAAAGGAGGATTATATACATAATACATTGTTGCTAATCATGCAACTTGCACAACTTGTTATTTTTGTGCCATACTGTGCCTTCCAGACGGTCTACCATGGGACCACCCATTGCTGAGGCCAAACTGACTCTTTCCCCCAAGTGGGAATCTGTCTGACACAGTCTCCTGTTGGGTGCTACATGTGTAAAAGAGTAACTCTGGACAAAGTCCAGACCTGATTCTCCAGACATCGTCCAGAGCTCATATTTAAAAACTGCTTCACACTACACAACTGCTTTCTTTTAATGAGCGATGTTGCGTGCACAGTGTAAGAGCTTTGCCCCTCCAGTTTTAATAAACCAGAATTATTCTTTTAATGTCATGAAAAAGGATTCCATGCTGGTTCAAAAACGGCTTTAGAGAACAGAGTGAGTAGAGGAAAATTGGGTTGCAGTGGAAGCACAGAGGTAAACCAGCTCTGCGTGTCTGTCTAATATGAGGATTATCTGAGCTTTTATAATGAGAGTGACTAATGAAGTGGATGAGCAGAGCACATGGCGAGTTGGAGTTTTAGACCTACTGACAACACTCGCCAGGTCATCTGAGTGGAGCAGAATTTATCTCTGCTCTCAGCAGAGAAAGAACAGCTGTTGTGTATGTGCAAAATAGTATTTCTCACAACTCAGTTCATACCATACTGTCCACCTTCTTAAATCATTCATTTACAGCTGTGGGAGGGTCTCCCTAAACATCCTTCTAAGTTTCAGTCTGGACTGTGTCTGTTGCAACATGGTTTCATTTGGAAAGGGAAACATTAGAAACCAGACTGTGAGACTTAAAGATGCAAGAGCAAGAGCAGCAGATCAGTGGGACACTGTGCATAAGCTGTTACATATAATTGCAGCAGTGGTTAGGAGATACATATATTGCCAATAACAGAAGGCACGGGGGCCCTCAAAAGCTCACTGAATACACAATTTTCCTTTTAAAGTGCTTCTGTCCCAAGGGTTCTCTGTGGAAATTGGACACCATAAGGGAAGCTGCATAAAGTCCAAAGTAATGTTCAGTGACAAAGAAATAAAAACAACATTGCTAAATATTTTTGAACTAACTAAATACTGATAAACTACATGATTTAACTTTGCCAAAGAAACTGAAAAGAAGTGCTGGCAGCACAGCTTTTCATCAGATGAAACCAAAATAAATTAGTTTGGATCAGATGAGGTCCAGCATCTTTGGCCAGACTACCACTATGACTGCATGATGCCAATTGTGAAACATGGAGGTGGACGTGCTAATAAATGGCTTCATGAGTGTAAAAGGTGTTGCAGAGACGACATTTATAAATAATACTATCAACACATTTGTATACAAGGTTGTATACATAAATGCTGAATGAAATACCAGTCCTAAACAACGATCTCATTCTTCTTCTATTTGGTTGTTACTGTAGTGGCATGTAGTTGCACATGCTAACAATTGTAAAACCTGTTGTCTGTATCTGTGTGTTTTGTGTTTTACTTGTGTTAACCCCCACTTTTTTACAGTATTTTCCAGTACATACTGGATGATTCTGTAAAACCAACTACATATGGAAATGATATTGAAATATTACAGACGGTATGAAATTTGTCATAAAAAAAATCAAGGATAGTTTATCTAGGATCATAAATTACAAACATCTCATGAGGAGTGCTGGCCAGGACTCAGTTTCTACACCGAAATTTCACAAAAAGCCTGAAACGCATCACGTGTATGTAGCGAGCAATGGTATAAATTCCTGAAAAGAGCTCACATCTTCAGCCTCTCCTCCCTCCTCTTGTCCTTCATTTGCCCATCCCCCCTTTCACTCCTCTTCTACTTCACAACCTCCCCCATTTCTCTGATAATAATGCAAGGTGTGCAGCAGTAGCAGGAGGAGGAGGGATGTTGAGGTTTTTACAGACCTGCAGAAAAGGGAGGAGGGTGTGTGTGTGTGTGTGTGTGTGTGTGTGTGTGTGTGTGTGTGTGTGTGTGTGTGTGTGTGTCACATTCCAATTATTGGCAGTCTGTGTTTATGTCCTTGTACTGCACTGTATATGTTTTCACTTTCATACACTACCCACAGCTGTAAATGCAGAGCCAAAGGAAGAAAGCTTAGCTTTCAGGCTATATGCAATATATTTGCTACAGATGAAATAATGACTCTCATAATACAATCATGTCAAATATGTATTAGTTAGTAATTTTACATGTTCAGAATTCTAATGCTAATGTTATCTTCTGTTCTTCTTTTTTTTTTCACCTGCTGTGTCGTCGTTTTCAAACTTCAGTGAGCTCTTTTTGTCTGCTGATTGACCAGATACCATCTTATCAGCTCTGCTTCTGATGTGAAGAACATGCCTTCTCTGACCACTGATTGATATATTTGTCTCAAAGCTGCAGGTATAAGCAGTAGACACACAGTGCCCTCTCATGACCTGCCCTGACTTTTATCCCTTGTAAAACACTGGAAACTGCATTTCATGTAATTTGGTAGGATATATAACTAAACTTTTTAGTTTGCTATGCATTTTTTCTGTTCCAACACGCCCAGAGTGTGTGTCGAGCACAAGGGACAAAACAAACCCTTCAGAGAGATATCAAGAATATTAAACATTGCAACATCAACTCATTTCATTCATTCTTAAAAAGAAAGAGTACAGTAGTGAGCTGAAGAACACTAAAAGGCCTAGATGACCATGGAAAACAACTGAGGTGGACGAATTATTTCCCTGTCAAGTAAATAATTGTTTTCATTACACTAATTTTCATATACAGGGGTTAAAACAGGCTTACCAGTGTTGTGACATTGAGCAACATTCATAACCAGACATTACTGGAGACATTTACTCCTTAAGAATGTTAGTGACTCCTGGCTTATTTAGCAAGGGTCAGCACCTTAAGGTGTGATCTTCTTGAGCCAGCGTCTTATCTTACATACCAAGCATTCTCAAAGTCTGTCTGCCTTCTGTTTTTAAGTAGGAAAAAAGAGATCACATATATGGGAGGAAAGTCTGAAGCTTTGTGAAGCAATGCCAGTACATGACCACACTCATCGATATTAAGAATTTGTAATTTAGGAGAATAATAAAGACAGAACAGATCACATATTTCTGACCTTAGAAATAAGAGGACTGCAGCTTGTTTATTGTAACTTACCAAGCCAAAAATCACATCAACTGCATGCAGTGAGTTGCAGTGCATATAAAAAACAATGTTGTACTCAGGCTATTACAGGCTGGTGGGGATAATCAACCAAAAGGCTTTGAGTTGCCGATCCCATATGTTTGGACAGAAGGTGAAATAGATTCAACAGGGAAAGCACATTAATCAAAATTTGAGAAAAGAACAGAAGCTCCCCTTATGGCTGGCAGTAAGCAAAAACATTCAATAGCTGAGAGTGATACTGACATTGATTCTTGAGAAGCCAGTCACATCAGTGGTCCCAAGATAAGAAATAAACCAGAATACCTGGACTATCAATACTGCTGTAACTGAAGATGCAAGCAAAAGAACTATAACGAGGTCTGGAGGGCCATGTGGCTGAGGACAATAAGGAAATTAGAGGCAGACAGACTGAAATAAAAAAACAGTAGACAAACCAGTACCTGAGGATATTATCATGGCTATGCATTTATAAAGGCAAAATGCAAAGGGCGCCAAAAAACAGGCTATTCAAGATCAGCACGAAGCTGACGAAGCTGGCATCTCACAGAAAAAAAATTAAGGTAGTGGAAAATTTGCAGAGAAAGAAAATGTGCTAAAGCAGCATTTCAAAAGGATTTATTTAAATTCCCCAAATCACCCCAGCATGGAGAAATCATTGTTGAAGCATGGAGTAAAGATCCCAAACAGAAAACATCCTAAAGTACACAAAGAGGCACGGGTATACCATCCATACTGATGTAAGACAGATTCTTCTGATCTGAAAGAAAGCAGCACGGTTGCTGATGTTGTGTCATGTATGCTTTAGCATCCCACCAAACTACCGCTCTCTGTCACTGTGTACTTCGAAATTGGAAACTCTTTATCAAACTAATAGTTGTAATAAAACCTATGGATGATGTTTTTCAGGATAACAAAGACGCCACTGTGAGCTTCGCTTATTATAAATTCTGTTCATCTCCACTATATTGGGATGAAGGGAAACACAATCTCAAATGTGCACCAATGCATGATATGGGACAGGGACACAGAAAAAGGTTTCATGTCTGTTGGAAATCTGGTGTGACCTTTCTGGTTTGAAGTGATGCAGTGGCAGTTATAGACATTTGTCAACATTTAATTTCATTGCCAGCTTACTTTTATCTCACCAAACACCCCAATCCTGTCTGTGCTGTCTTTCTGGCTACCTGTCAATCAACACCAGTGTGAGCAGTCAGCGTGCAGGCAACTGTACCATCTACTCTTGTGTCAAACCTGCTCACCCTGCTCTGCCCTTCCCAGTGGTGACAGGTGGAGCGTCAGCAAGGCTAGAGCGAGGGGAAGCGAGGGAGTGAATGATGCGATGAAGAGGGAGACACAGAAAGAGGAAGAATAAGAGAGTTTCAGCCTGAGTTCTTTTCAGGCGGGGGAGCAGGGAGGAGGGGGTCATCAGAGGAAATCTATTTAAAGAAGTGAGACTTCTCACTATCTGACTGCTAATAACAAAGCAAAGACAGGGAGGCAATCTTTTCTTCCTCCTCTCCTCCAACAAAAACAAAGGGAAATAATATTAGCTCTCTGTTGTTGGGATGCTGCCGAGCATGCTACGGGGAGGTAGTTGATTTCTGACATCATATGTTGCACTAAGAGTCACTAAGAGACGTTACATGTGCCTTTTGAGCCCAAAGAAATTAACTTTAACTTAAATTACATTGCTACTATTCCAATTTTAAACCAAAAGTCGTAATACAGAAAAATAGTAAAATTTACAAAGGGAAAAGACAGTGTTCAAGTTTAAGTGAAACTGCTGAATAATTTGTATGCACTGAAACCATACAGTAGGGCATGGTAATGTCACTAAGCATGCAAATCCATTAATATATCTCTATTGATAAATGATAGTGGCTGGTTAGTGAGGTGGTAACATCACTGCCTCCCATGTGGGAGACTGGGGTTCAAATCCCTACCTCCAGTAGGGGTCCTTAGGCAAGACCTCCTCACGCTGCCCTGCCTACCATTGTACTGACTTGTAAGTCGCTTTGGATAAAAGCGTCTGCTAAATAACTAAAATGTAATAAATTCAGCTTGACAACTACTATTGATGATTGACAAATTTTAGCTCTTCAAGTTGTGCTAATTTCTAACATTAACATTGTAACACGTGCACACTGACACTGTACATGTTAACATGCTGATGTTAATAGGTCTAATGTTTACCATGGTCACCGTTTTAGACTTTATGTTTTATGACCCCATCTAATTAGCACTAAATACAAATATGTAGTCATAAACCAAATATTGACTTGATGATGGTCTAAGGTGAACAGTTAAGTGCTCACTAAAGTGACTGTAATTCATTCTGTTAAGGATATGGCTACTATTTAATGACTATCTACTAAGAAATGACTATATACTTCAACTGTCTCATAGTTGTCAAGATATTACAATCTGGGCCAAAGTGGTGGACTGTGACTGGCTGACTGCCAGAACAACACTGGCATCCCTGGAGCAATGTCACTAGTGTTGCTAAAAATGTCCACACTTGTAATTAGCTACTGTATCTGGCTGGATGTTCTCTGTCATCAGAGTCTGGCTAACATGATGACCACTATTGACTAATAGTTATTTTCATTTGGAGTCACTTGAAAATAATAGTGTATGCCATCTAGTTCAACAGGATGGATACAGCACAACAAAATATCTCCACTATGACATATTTATGAGGTAATGTCCCTGTTATTTGTCAGTACCTTCCAAAACTGTTACTATCAACTGATGGACAGACTTATCAAGTTAACTATAGTTATGATTTGTTTAGTTTATACACAGAGGTAACATTAGGAAAAGATCAAGTTTGAATTTGTTTTAAAATTGCTTCTTTGTTAAAATGTACTACTGTTGTTATAATAATAACTACATGTTAAAGTTTTTTTTACGAGAAAACACTGTTGACTGAACAGGAAGCAAACAGCATTTGCACAAGTTCAAGTCCAATTCTGATCCATCATGACTTTATCCGCTGAGGAATTTCTGGCTCTAGAACAACATAAACCTACTTCCTACTTTGCTCCCAGTGGAATAGAGTCAAAGTTACCATGGCTGCTAGAAGGCTGTCAAAGGAATATAAAGACAAGTTGTTTTGGGGCATTTACTGAAACAACTGATGCTGCCCTGTTCTTTGGGGCAACTGATGCACTGTAGATTTTTCGAAAATGGCCCTACCAAGGTTAAAGTCATCATTCAGAACTTTTTTAATAAAAGGAAAATGCCTTCACACAATCCACAAATCTAGATCGATTTGTTTCACTATGTCAATAACTCATAATTAATTTATTGTGTAAGTGTGTACAAATGTAACAAAGATAAAAGTTATGACCAACACTGGTACTACATGTTACATACAACTAATCAAGTAAACACAATTTCTACTACTTTGCATTATATACTTCTAGTGTTGGATATCAGAACACCCACTTTCCATGCTAATGAAAACCTGCTTTTGAGATATGTCAATAGATCAATGGAACTGGCTAATTATGAGGTGCTTGTTGACACGCGGCACTGACTGAAACAGTTCACCATGGGTTGATAGAAAACATTTCACCTTACATTACAGCAAAAGGCAATGACATAAAACTATGCATAAGTACTGAAAGTTCTCCACATGGACACTATCTAAATGTACTTAAGCTTGTTACAACACAAACATAGAAAGTGGAAGGAACTATTAAATGTACAATGGACAATATCTGTCATAAATCATGAACATCACAAAAAGACAGTTTAACTCTTGCGTTGCAATAATACACTTCTAAGAAATTATTCATCATTTTTAAAAATGAAAAGAACACATCAATATTTCAGCTCTATTTTACTGTTTAATCTATACTCACCGAAAGAAAAACACACTAGAGACTATTGAAACCCCCCCCACTTTAGTTGGAACATGACATCATGAGCTCCTAAAAATCAGCCACCACAGAGCTCCATCTCTTTTATGGAACACGCCATGCTCCTCTGACATAATGTAATGGGCTGTTTGGAGACAACAATGCTATTAAGCAGAGTTAATTGCTTGGAGCACTTTAGCTCATGCTTGTGCACTGACACTCAGGTTCAATGCAGGAGCGACTTCAACCATATTGATCATTGTCAGTCAGTGGGACAAACATGCTGCACAATATGAATTCCGTGTAAAAAATGTAGAGCGATTCAACATGTCACGCCTGCCATGAGGTGAAGTTGAAAGTAAATCATTAAAACCAAATCAAGAATTAAACCCTTTTAATCTTATATTGTTAATGTATAATAATTATCTTTTTGTTATTCACATCTAATAAATGTATTGTAAACATTTTGTGAAAAGCTGAGTTCACCAAAGATGTGGTAACCCACTTTGCACCATCCTGTTCTAAAAGAGGCTCACTGTGTACTTCTGTCTCCTTACTGCCTTGCTGGAAGAGCCCAGGTTAAGGGAGAAGCATCATTAGATCTGCAACCGCCATTATATTGAGGTTTCTCCTTCCCTTCAGCTAGGAGAAAGGTCATTGTGTCCCAGAGATCCAGACCCTTGTACGGGTAGTCCCAGGGCAGGCAGACAAAAAGTTTCCACCATTTTAGCCTGTTCCAGTGTTGCTAAGGAGTATTTTTCCATGTTTAGCATCTATCATGAGGATGTCCTACAACAAGCAGGAGGGTTCCTGATTCATTCTATGTAAAGTTTGCAGAACAGTTCAGACAGTGAGATTCTTTTTGTCAAAAAAGCATAGTTTTCTGTCTACATGTAAAATTTGATTATTTTTGCTGGTATTCATGGTATTAGGCAAATTTTAATTTTTAAAATGAAGTAATTTCAAATGGTTATTTAGACCGTATCAGAATGTTCTGAATTATACATCACTTTACCAGCAGTGAGCAAACCTCCCTAAGTGACTTTTTCTTTGATGTAGCTATAGCAATAGATTAGATGCTAGTTAGCGAGTGGATAAAACTAAAAAACTCATTGCGGTAGTTCTGTTCTTTGCCTCCTCTGTCCCTGTCTCAACTGAGTCACTTCAGGAGAGGTAGAAAATGAAGATGCCTTAGGCTTCCACAGCGACCTATTTCCCATAGAGCCCTGCGCCTCCCATTTATTGTGATGGATGCTTTCAGACATTCTTCCCTCCTCCCCTCACTGTTTCTTGCCCCATAGTGAGGACAGTGGCTCTGTGTGTGTGTGTATGTGTGTGTGTGTGTGTGTGTGTGTGTGTGTGTGTGTGTGTGCCAGCTGGCCTTGTTTTAATTCACAGTCCAACACAGAGGCAAGAATTAACAAAGTATGGGCCAATCACAGACATGTTTATACACAACATCTGTGGCATCACCTCACAATTTTATTTTTATTGGGGCCATGTAGCACTGAGGGCAAGAGGAGGAAGAGAGATGAGGAATGATGGACACAGGAGTCACTGTTGCTAGGAAAAAAGAAAAAAAGCTTTATGCTGTATGATGGTAAATGGATGCAAATGTATTTCTATATTATCTTCTATAACAAGAGGAGAAAAACTCATTTAAGGTTCAGGTTTGATAACTACTTATAAGATCTATTATGGCCAGATATATGTGGACACATTACTTCAGTTACTTCAGTGTACTTTTTATTCTGAGTCTGCCTTTCTTTTTTTGTAGCAGACTCAACAAGACATTTATCTCATGTGTAAAGCCAGATCCAGTTAAGCTGTAACTTTGAACAATGGGCATGAGACAGGAAGATCATCATCCTAAAAAACACAGTTAAATAAATACAAAAATGGCAAATGATCAGTATTGAAGCACTAGACAGAACATGAAATGCTGATGTTGGGAACGGATAAGAGATAAAAACGAGTTAAGGTTGGCTGTTTTTTGATTCAGAAACACCTATTCATACAAAAATCTAATCTAAAATTCAAATCAAAGTAATCAATCCCAAAATCAAGTAATTTCAATGAATATTCACAACGATCTGCAAGACTAAAGGGCCACTGTCTTTACTGATAGTCCAAGAATCATAAACAACACAAAATTCCAAATTCCTTCTACAGAATGACAACAATAACAAGAAGTGTTGCAGCAGATGGCCCCACAAAGCCATGATCTCAACATCTTCAGAGAGAGGGGCAACTGAGAAAGCTTAATCCACAGAAGATTTTGCTGTGGCAAGTTCTCCAAGGTGCTTGGGGCAACCCACTACTTAAGTGCTGTGGAACAATGTGTGCGCATTTACCTAGGAGATTGGGTGCTGTTTATAAGAAAAAGGTTGGTCACACAGATGAGCAAGCATTTGTGTGTTCCTATTTGTCACAAGAGCTCAATGCTGTGCGGGAGACAGAAGCCCTGCTGTCACTTTGCCAGCACTAAATGGAGAGACTTCTCATTTGCCTCAGCTCCCTCCAAAAGAAAAATCAGATTAAACTTCTCTTCTAATCTTCATCAGTAGAAATCTCAACCCTAAACTCCCCTTGACTCCCTCTCCTATCTGACAAGGACAAAACAACAAGTCATAGTGCTGCTGCCACTCTAATCTGGCTCTATATACTTACATTTTTAAGGCCATTATGTCTGATTTGTAAACATCCCTGTGGTAGAGTTAATAAATTATTCTGCTGTGTCCTGTACTGACAAACTTAATAGAAATGTGATCAAACTAATACCAGCATTTAGTTTTGAATTATAAGTAATAATAAATTATATAAGAGTTAACTAGACCTTGAGAACACTGACTGATGTGGCTTAACAGGTACTTCACTACCTACAGTCACATAAATTCTGCCATCATGCGCCACTGCTGTATTGTTCAGTTTTCGTTTATGTAATCTCATTTTCATGACTTCTAAATATTTCCTAGGATTGTCTAGCTGTGTTGTTGCTTTCATTACTTTTTTTTCAAACATTTTCTAGTACAAATATGATGCAAATCATATAACGTGGATTAGTCCTGTCAAAGGCCCCTGTGACTCAAATTCACTGGACAGTCAGGCTGCAGTGCAGTGCTATTTCCCTCTGAAGGTGGGAGAAGGCCAGTTAGTTAGTTTAGTTTCGTCCATGCTGGTAGATGTGTAGTTGGTAGCTTGTTTTTAGAGTTGCTACACAAACTGTGATTTGTTTCATGTGGCCTGTTTTTGGACTATCTTAAAGCATCTGACTGTGGAATTATGGGGGCTGCATCAAACATTTTTATTAACAAAAAACATTGGCATAGGAATGGGTATAGGAATAGACTTTTGCCATTATTTACACTAATACATTTTAAGCATACTAAATGCTTGAAATATATTAGCTTGGGTTATTAGGAAAAGGTGTCACTCATTAAAACAGTGTTAACTATGTCAAACAGTGTTAACTATTAGAAATAGCATAGTCTCCCATGTCACATGTTTCGTATTAACCCAACTATCCACTCTGACCACCTGCCCCTGAGGTTTTATATTGTCACATGGCTTCTGTCCTTGGCCCTGACAGGCTACAGTCATCTTTCAAATTAAAGGCCCCAAGAGTCTGCTTACCAAATATTTGAACCAGAATGTTATTTGTTTGTCTCCATCCTTGTCCATCACTACTGCAGAGCTGCAGTAAAGCAGAACTGATGATGGAGGATTACTACTTCAGGCCATAGATTGAAACAAAGCTTTCAGTCCACGTATTGTTGTTACATCCAAATGGATAATTTAATGGGTTATATATGTCTACAAGAAGGAGGCTGTAGCTGCCCAGAAGAAAAGAGGAAGAATAAACAGCTTTCAGTCAAGAACATGGTCATATCTACGCCATATGTTGTTTGTTGAAACACGCATTTCTTTACCTTTACTTTTTGTATCGTACTCTTCCAAGTGTGTGTCATGCATGGAAATTCAACAGCATGCCAGCACATACATACTGTATTTGTTCGTCCACCTCCGACAGAGCAACAAACACTTGCTAGCGCTCTAGTGGGAATATGCAGTGCTGTATCAGGCCCTCCTCCCACTCTGCTGTACATATTCACCCCTCCTCCTCCCCCTTCTCTCTGAGATGTACGCCACTCTTTAGGTTGTATTCACATAGACTTTCAATCTGCATGAAACATTGCAGCCCTTCTCAATGGAATGCTGGAAGCAGGTTACACAACGAGAACTGGCATCACAAGGGGCTTCACCAAAAAGAGGCGGCGCCAGACGTACAAAAAAAAAATTGGTTCTGGTTCAACTTTTTCTGTAAACATTGTTATGCTGACTATTCCTGTACATGGAACCAAGTATTCCTGAAAGATTCCATGAACACCATATGTCTGCTATTTCAAGATTATCATAAAGATCACATGAGTCTGTTGCCACCATATTAACTATTTGATCCTGATCTCATTTCATTGTTTTGGTACATAAAACAACAAATCCAATCCTAAGCAGCCCCTTCTTATGCTTTAACAAATGTGTGTCCGAATTCAGCAGTTAAACCAGAGTTTAAAATACAAGCACACATTGCTTGATTCACATAGCCATTGTGATGCCATTTCAACATGGCACAGCCTTGCTAAATGTCATAGTATTATGAGCTTATATGCCTCCCCACAACTGATTTAGATGCCGTCAGCTTTGCATTACACAGCTGTCCTGAGATGATGGCCAGTCATTTTCTGTCTGGTTGCTGTAGTGAACACAATGCAATGAAAGCAACAAAAAAGAGGCTGACTGGTAGATCTGGTGAGAGGAAAATGTGCATATGAATTATGAAATGCAAAGCTACATAAACTTTTATCTACGCAAACCAAACACAAACACTGAAGCACTGAAAGAGAGACCATCAAAAGACAACATGAAACTAACAGTGTACATGAGCAAAAACTGCTACGGATGACACTGTTTCCAGTGAAACATATCCAGACATTGCTTTCAGATGGAAACAAAATATTTATTGGCCCGTAGTAAATAAAACTTCATATTAAACATCAGCATTCATTCAACTCACCTCTTTTCTGTTTCTATTTCCTCAAATCTGAGAGTTTGCTCTGTTGTATAAGCTTTCAGGGTATTCAGTGTTTATACATGAGTCAATATTGAAAAGGATCATTATCATCTATCTATCTATCTATCTATCTATCTATCTATCTATCTATCTATCTATGCCCTTAGGTAAGATGTTTGTCAAGTGTCAAAATGAGAACTGTTAAAAAAATAAATAGTCTGTAAATCTTCCATGATCTTCCATGACAGGTATTTTAGACTATTTTAGTTTGGCATCATTACTAAATGTTGCTTGTGTTCAGACACTGACAAAGTGTGAAAGGAAAGGAATAACATGCTTTTTATGTGTCTGTTTTTAACCTCTCAAAGCAAGAAAAAAATCAGTTGGCTGTTCTGGTGACCTAGGAGTTTCACACACTGACCATATAATCACCATGTTACAGTACCATGTAATTAGCGTCTGCCCATGAGCCTCGATTACATGTCATTCCTTCTCTCTGTCCTGTTATCTCTGTGTTGTCATTACAGCAGGCAACCAGGCAACAATGCCTGAAAATGTAAAAAAAATAAATAAAAATAAACAGAGTCCCGGGTGGTCTCAAAGATTCCCTGCATGCTACCTGACGGCCACCATGAGTGCAACCTTGGTAAACAAGCACACATGTACACACAGAAACTGTGCTGCAAAATTCATAGCTGGTGGTATTTTCTGCCTCTTTCTGTATGACTAGAAAGCCGAGCAGCCGGCCCACCCAAACACATCAACACAGCACCAACCCTATCAGCGGGTGTCAGCTGAACGCTTGCCATGACACTGTACCGTACGCCCAATCCAACCTTGAATAACACACTAACCTCATGGTAGTGTGTCAGTGTGTCGATGTACATGTGTAGACACATATGGCAAAGCTTGAACATTCATTAGCGTTAAAATAAGAAACTTTATATTTGTAAATTACACACTGGCTTTTGGAGATTTTGAGGCAGATTAGCACAGACCCGCATCATGTGTGCTGAGCACTTACCTGTGGTGGAGTGTAGACTCTCCAAGCTCCAGTAGCGCGACAGGACCCCCCTCAGAGTGCCGCCTAAGCTACCTCCACCTCCACCCATACATCCACCCACCCCAAGACTCCCGTCCACCATGCTGTCCACCCCTCCGCCTGTCGGGCTTCCTCCGTCAGAGTCGGACCCCGGCGACAGACCTGAGCTGCCGCTGCCACTGCTGCCACAGCTGCCCCCAGGAAGGGGCACGCCCCCCTCCGAGCTCTGCTGGGTCCGCATCCAAATCTGGATGCACGAAAAAACCAAGGGGGGGTGAAATGGAAACGGGCAGTAAGGAAGTTAGTGGGAAAGAAGAGGGGGCGATGGCTGAGCAGGTGGTTTATTCCAACGGCAGACAGACAGCGCAGAGAAGGAGGAGGAGGCAGAGGAGGAGGTGGTCTCCTGGCTGATATCTGCTGCACTATTCGCTATGGTAAGCTTCAGCTGTCAACTTGCGGCTTCCTCATCCCATGCACAGAGCAGGAGAGCGGTAACAGCGCTCCTCTCCTCCCTTCATCTCTCTCTGCTCTAAACAGTCTTTCATACAGTGGCTGCCTCCTCTCTCTCTGCTTGTTTCTCTGGGTCTCTCTACCCATTTGCACACTGCTTCATTTCCTCACATTAAGTCACTCAGTCCAGCTCTCTCTCTCTCTCTCTCTCTCCTACTCTCTCTCCCTCACTCACTCTCTAGGTTGACATCAGTGGGGGTCCTGGAAGGGGGTTTCTGCAGTTCGACTGTGTCATTTGCCTGCCAGCTCACTAATGGTGCAGAATCCATTTAGGTGGAGACTGAGAACAGCCAACCCTCTCTCCTCCCTCGGTCCACCCCCCACACTTTCTCTACCCTGCCAAACACGTAGTGCTCTACTGCACCTCCGGCCACACTAAACAGTGATGTCACCATGCATGCTATATGATTGTAATGAATGTAATATATTATCATTATTATCTTTATATGTTTATATTTATATGTTCTATTTCATTTCATCATTTTACTAATTATTTGGTAAAATCTTTTGTACAATGTCAGAACTGTTATATTCTGTAGTTGCTCCCAATCTGGAAAGATCAAACCAAAACCATCTAAATGGAAAGATGTGAATGAGAATATACTATTTTTTTATTTGATTGAATCTACTCTAAATATCTCACTATAAACAAAACAAAAACAAGGTATTGAATCTGCTTATTGGATTTTGCCTAAATAATCCATCTGTTCCTATTCCGACTGTTTCCTGCTTCACGGCGAGCTCATGCTTGTGTAGTTCAGTATTTTGCTCCTACGGCCCACACACGATACAGGGTGCAGAGGATGAAAATGTCACACTGATCAGAACAGCAGCAGATTTAGAGAAACCAAAGGCCGATTGTGACACCACGACACCAGAGTTTTTAGATGTTATATGTGGTACTTAATATCCAAACAATAAAGGAGTGTACACATTGCATCCATTAACATTTCATTAAGCAACTTTATTAATGCTATATTTAACATGCAGTCAATTTTGACCATGAAGCTATATTATAGTTGAGACACAGTCAATAAACAATAAATGACTATAATTGAATTTAATATAATATAATATAATTTAAAGTCATAGACCTGAGACTAAGAAAGCCTAACTTAACAATGACGCTACCTCAAAGAAGATTAACCAAAGGTGATCTAGTATATCACTGCACTCTGCTCTACTGGGGATCACACTGATAAAGCATATCATTGTGTAAAGCGATTAAAGTGGTTTTATTATATGAGCTCTGTCCCATTCACAGTCCCAGACACAGTCAGATGGCACGACAATTCTCTTATGATTCAGCTCACAATTCAATTTAGTCCAGTGAATCTAATTATGCTGAAGCATTTGAAGCAAGAAATACTGACCTCACCGAGGGAGTGTGTAATCTGCAGCCTGACAGGCTCAGACTGTGAGTGTGTATGCAGACATTTACTAATGCGCACAAGAGTCTCAGACATGCAGTGTATTTACAAACCACAAACAAGGTCCTTAACCTTACTAAATTCATAATAACAGTAAGGTTATTGTGCACTGCACTGCAACATTACAGCTACATATACACGTTAGTCAGCCTGTTAGCTAGTCTGTCACCTATGCACACATAGGATATTAAAATTAGTTCCCCTCTGTTGTATGCATGCACCAACCAGTCAAGTTGCAGTTCAAATCCATGTCAGTCTTATTAGTTCCCCCTCAATGTTTACGCCAGATGTAACAAAATTTCCTCCGGACATTACTGAAATATTGTGTAGAGGGGAATAAGACAGATGTGAGGTCATAGCGATTTTGACCTTTGTCCTTTAACAAACCAACATCGATTCAGCTCATCCTTGAGTCCCAGTGGACGCTTGTGCTAAGATATTGCCTCAGAAACTGAGATATAATGTTTGTGAGTTGAATCAACACCTCTTTAAAAAAAGTTTCAACACAAACCGAATAGAACAATCTTACTGACTACATTAGTTTTACCTACACAGAACTAATACACAGGCAACTGAGGGTAAGGTTGGTGAACTAACAGTTATTCTACAATATGAAATCTAACAGCCATCAGAACCTACTCAGAAGTTATTACTGTATACACAACAAGTACATATATAGTACAACATCTTATCAACAAGTACCAAATACGTTCCTGTCATACAGGGAGAACAAAATAACCTTCTTTAATCATAAGCTTTGCTTAAATATATGTACTGTATTGACAATTAGGATTCTGTAGCAGTGCTTCACTAAGTACTGTATATTTGTGTCAACACGAAAGCTGCTTCTGCTTCTTTTTCTCTAATGGAGACCAACAATAACAATAAAATACACAGCATAAAGAGTCGTGAATAGCTAATTAAAAAAAAAAAACTAACCTAACCTAAAACCTTTGAATTATGAGAAATGCATGTTGTAGTTCTTTAGGCAAAGTTCAGTTTTGGCTAGCAAGAAACAATATTTTAAAATATTTTCAAAAAAACTGTGTTTCTGTTGATTTATATAGCATATTTTGTACGGAGTAGCTATGTTAGGAAAGTTATCCAAGACTAATGACTGAGTAGTAGTACTACAGCTCAGGAAACATTCAAGCTGGTAATGAAAGTCCCCTGTCTACTGTTAAGATTTAATATGTTATGTACAATGCTGACGTGTTTCAGTGAAATGGATGTTGGTTGTATTGACAACCAACACTCAAGTGCTGCTTGAGCAAATATTAAAAGAAATTGAAATAGATAAAATGTGTTGATAATCTCTTTGCATGGGTCTACATAGTAGGGGGGACTTTCTAAGCTTCGAGTTATAGTGGGAACTTACTGCAGCCACCAGGTTAAACATGGAATTGCACTGGTTCTGTGTTAATGCCAGCCTCAACGACACGTCAAAAACTAATTTGTAAGTAATAAACTACAACTTTTCAGCCTGTTTCCAGGATCCTTTTTGTGGACATACTGATCTCTCACAGCATCTACTGTTGTTACAGTCTTACTTCAATTTAGGACTTACAGTTATTTTTTTGACATGACCATTTTGCTTTATTTGCAGCTTGTTTACATTATAACTACACTTCTTTTAAAAATGGTCAGTGGGGTGACATGTGCATTACTATGTATGAAGGGCAATTGCATTTCATTTGAGAGAACAGGATATACTATTATTATATGTGTATAACACAAAGCTAATCTCAATATGTTACTGGTTACAGTATTAAGGACAACAATAAAAGTATAGGAGTGGACTCGAGCAAGAGTTTAAATAAAGTTATTGAAAGCAAGATTATTAACACCACTTCAAGCTGAGGTTAATATGACAACAACCTCTGAATGATCTACTGTATGACAAGTGCTCTGCTAGATAGCACCAAGAGTTCAACACACAAACTCTAGATGCACAGGTACAAAATGATGAAATAAGTAAAATTTAGGCAGAGACAGCACCTAGTAATGCAAATTTCACAAGTTCAAATGTTCCAACATCATGTAAACCAGTCAACCACCAAAGGTAAAGGAGAGTGCACTATCTAACAGAATGGATACTTACAAGAGTAGGAGACACGTCTTCTCCAGCCCAGACAGTCAAGACCGATTGGGGTGCTCTGAGAGAAGCAGTGGGCCTTGAGGGGCATCCCCTGGAACACCCTAATGGGCCCCAGTGTGACTCGAGCATCAGCCTGCGGGAACAAGAAGGCCTGGTTTCAGTAAAGGACATTGAGAAACTAGAAATTCACAAGCAAAAAAAATGACTTATTGCATATAATCAAGTGATATACAAAGCAAAGAATGCAAGATAATTGGACATGCATTAATAAGAGTGCAGCAGAGAGAAAAAAATTAGGCTACATATAAAAGAAGTAAAGTTAGAACACGCCATGTGGAGGTTTCATATCCAAGAAATACTGTCAGAAGCCACCATAGAGAAACAGACTGTCGAGGACGAATGGACACTCACAAGCAAGGCAGAGAAGGAAGAAGATGAAGATTATAAAGATTCCCAAGGTTTGGATCTTTGCTTTGGCAGCTCACAGAACTGTGACCACATCTTACTTTGTCCAGATCTTCAGATGTCAGCATGTTGAGTTGGCCCAGGCTCCCCCTGATGGCTCTGGCCAGTTTACATTTGTATTTCTTCTGCTCTTCTATCCAGAGGTCATCTGAACACCTTCGCCTTTGCAGCTGGTCACTTATTTCACGGCCCTCATCCACCCAGCTGCCATTTCTTGGCCCACCATGACCCAAAGAGGCCCTCAACTCACCCTTTAACAGCTTCCTTGTTCTGGACAGGCTAGCAGATCGACCACCATTTTGTGTGTCCTTTTGAGTGCACAGTAAACTTGTTAGTTGCAATCATATTTTTTAGTGCACAACTGAGGCTTTAGCTATGAGTCCATGACATGTAAATAAACTTAATGAAATGTGTTTGTATGATATGAGATGAGGATAGAGTGAAATTACTTGTAAAATGTTTACTGAAGTTATGTTTTCAACATAAAAAACAAAGACTGTCATCGCATCTTGACATTTCTCAAACAGTGTAGTTCGGCTCTATTCTCCATATTAAAATGAGGTATTTTTTTCTGCTTTCTTAAAAGCACTACTCTTTTCTCATTAAAAAAATGTTTTGTTGATTCACAGCAAGCTGAGAAAGCCTATGGTATGATAGGTATGAAGTGCCTTAATATTCAAATGGTATATTTTCCTAAATGTATCTATAGAATTTAAAAATTTCTATAGTTTCTGCAATTTAATGGTAAGATCCAAAGTAAAGGAAAATACTGGCAGACAATTAAAATCCCTGAAATCAAGTTGCCATATAAACAAGAACATCTGCCTACTGTATGGTTGGCCTTAAAAACATCTTTTTTCCCACTGTCTATATAAACATTAAAAATACATAAATTTTTATGTAGTTTTACACAAATGTAGAGAACATCAGCTGTACAATGTTTTTACACATGCACATAACACATTTTATTACAATCTCACTACAACATAGCATGTTGTTTTGGTACCTGTCTACTTTTTTATTAAGCTTTTATATATTTCTTTTACAAAAATAGCCTCTTTCCACAAAAATCTGATTATTTTCTTACCTCTAAATCATTCATGAAGCCAATGGCATAGAGGCTGATGTGTGACTGGTTGTCTTTTCTGTTCTCAGTTGCATCCAGAGGGCTGAGGCTGACACCCAGAGGGCTACTTGAAGGTTTTAGCGTTTTAGGTCTCTCAGGGGGATCTGTCAGTCCCTCCACACTAACTGATTGACCCAGATGAATTGAACATACAGAACTGGTCCTCGATGTAGGTGGGTAGCGAAAGATTTTGCGTTGAGCTACTGGCCTAGGACTGTTAGGTTTAGGGCTCATTGGCCGTACTGGGCTCTCAGGCAAGCCCTCACTAGGCACTCGGTGGGACTTTGTCCAGGAAGGCGAGTGTTGATGTGTAAGATTAGCTAGTGAGCAGCGGTTGAAAGATGCAACCGGCCTGGTGTGACTGGGCTGTGGGAATCCAGAGTTATCTAAATAGGGAGGTAGGCCAGACATGCTCAATGTTCTAGGTAGACCATTTGGAGAACCTTTTCTTCTCTGGCCCTCAGATTTGCACTCATGTGTGCTTTGTCTTCCAATTCCTTGAGGAACTCCCCGTTTGGGCATTGGATCTGTGTGGTTAAAGACTCTCAGGGACGATGGTGACCCTGGGTTGCTGAGCCTGTCCAGCGGTGGAGAGGATATAAAGTCTACACAGTCCTGTGCAGCAGCTGTGCTGCTACACTCTCCATCTGGCACCGAAAGAGTTCTTTTCAGCAGTTCAGCCTCTTTGGCCTTTTTTAGCTTCCTCCAGGATTGTTTTACTTTACCAGAATCAACTTCAGTTCCCACAGTGACCTGCTCCTCATTCTCCTTATCCATTGAGCGGGATTCAAACAGACTGGAAAAGGACTTTTTCCAGGGAATTTTTAAACTGTCATTACTCTTGCTCCTTTTGTACGTTTGACCATTAGGTGACTGGACTTGCCTGAGAAGAGGATTGTCAGAGCTTGTTTCTCTGCCACCCACTTCCCTACTCCCTAGGCTGGTTAGATGATGGACATGAGAAGTAGGAGGAGAAGAGGAGAAGAAACCACAGTCCTCCTCACCTTTCTCATTACGCATGGGGAGAAACATTGGTTGGGCAGTTTGATTTCGGAGTTCACCTTTGAGAAAAACCTCATCATCTGAGTTGTCTTTCTGTTGCCCTTGCTCAGACTGAAGGCATTCACCTCCTCTATCTGATGACTCATGGGGTACATCCTCACTTTTGGATCCCTTGGTGCCCTTAGCCCTCCTAAAAGAAGGCATTTTAGCAAAGACAGAAAACTTAGAGCCTTTATTTCCTGTCTGATTGCCTTTTGTTTTGCTTTTCTTGATGGGTTTGTCGAGGTTAGGACTTCTGTCCGAACCATCAAATAGGGGATCATCCAACTCATCACAGTTGCTACTAGCTGATGTGTAAGACACAGCATCATAGGCAACAGTAAGAGGTCTACCCTGCGTTTCACTACCACTGTGATTAACAGATGTAGTGGGATTCATTTCAGGTTCCAACTCAGCAGTTGTTAAAGAATCTTCTTTCTGTTCAGTCTGGTGGTATGGACTCTTGAGACTTGAGCTGTCCTCTGAAAGGTTAACAATATCTGTAGCCTCCTCAGCGGGCCTCATGATCTCATATTCTTTATTTCCTTCTATTTTTAAATCATCTGTTGTGCCACAGTTTTCCAATGAACCCTCAGCCTCGCGAATTGGCTCTAAACTTCTAACAGCATGCCAGTTGAGGCTGACATCAGGATGTGAGTACCTTGCGATCCTCACCTCCTGCTGCAGAGATGGCAAGCTAACTTGTGTGTGCTCTCTGTACTCCTCAGCCAATGTATATTCATTTAATGATTCAGATAAGCTTCCTCTTCTACTGTAAGGTAAGCAATCATCCCCTGGTTCCTCCTCTTCAAAATTACTTTCCACATATAAACTTAAGGTTTCAAGGTTTTGATTTCTTTCTGACTTAGAACTGTTAAGCTCAAGACTTTCTACAAAAATGTTATACTCAATACATTTCTCTTTCTCTAGCTTTTCTACCCCATCTGCCTGACCTAGGCCTGCATAGGTGCAGCTACCAAGGTCTTTTAGCAAAGATTCAGAGTCCTTCCAGCTCTGGTTGGGTTTTTGACACACTGAAGACAAGGACACATCAGATTTCTTCTGAGGCTTGTCAACATTGTCCTCAAAGTCAAGACTTCGGTTTGTTGATAGCTCACCCAGGGGGCAAAGTATTTTTTCATTACTTTTGTAGTTGCTCTGAGGTCCCCCTGAGAAACAATCTACAACCCCCGCTGTCCCTTTTCTACTGGCCTCGGTGTTATTGTTAGAGTCTGAAAGCAGAGAGGAACATGTCTTCAGCCCACGGTCAGGGGTTTTCAGATCCTGCTGAACTTGTTTAAAGTTACTAGAAGTTGTGCTGCTAGTAGTCTGTATGTATGCCAGGGAAATGGCCTTTTGAGCTACATCTAGATGTTCTCTTCTACTGCCCTGAATGAACTCTGCACCAGCAGGACATGCTGATGTTTTATCTATCTTAGTAGGCACATGTTGAGCAAAGGCGCCAGAATCATCAGCTGGTTTGGTAGAAATTCTCAGCTCACTGTGCTCAGAAAGCTCTGTTGTACCAAGTTGTGACTGTGGAAGACGGACTTTGCTTAATGTTCCCGCAATTTGTTCCTGGTCAAGATAAATATGACTGCCCTCCCCCTCCAATTCCTTGTTTTGCTGAAAGGAGCAGGGTGATCCTACCCTCCTCCTCTCTCCTTTAAAGTTCTGTGATAACAGAGGGGAATTATCCTCTGCTCCTTGGTTGCCTGATACAAACAGCAGATTATTTGAAAGTGGGTTATGAGGCAGACATTCCTCAGACCCTTTAACAGTGTCAGACTGGATTTGTGTTCTCTGTGCTCTCGGAAAAAGCTTGTCCACAGAATAGAGCTGCCTATGAAAGGGTAATTCTACTGTTGCACACCCCTGATCCAAGTGATTAGGGATTAAATCCTGAGTTTGACCTGAAACTTGCCATGGTCGTACCCTTTCACTTGGAAGATGTTTTTGTTCTAGTTGCCTCCCAATGAGCTCCGCCCTGTGTGAGTCTGTCAACGGGACAAGTGACGCTGAATTAGAAACCTTTGGAACCACAGTCAGCTCAGTAGCACAGGTATCCAATGGAAAAGAGGCTGTGGTCTCAGTGGAAAATGTGATGGAAGAATGGATTTCATTTACTGTTCCCTGTGGTTTAGTCCCCTTTGTTGTAGAGCCAACACACCCACACTGCTCCACCTGGAAGCAGACACCTGACACTCTTGCCTTATCCTGGGGTGTTCTTACACTATTACAAACCTGAGGGTGGATCTCTGACAGCCCTCTTTTGGGGCTCTCCTCACACTGAGTTTGTGAATAGCAGATATCTACATTTTGTGTCAATACATTTATTTTGAATGTGTCTCTGAGATCTGACTTAGTGTTATGTAAGACACTACTTGTCTCTGTGCCATGTGCCTCTGTGATGTTTGGACTTGCTAGAACTATTTCTGTAATTACTTGAGAGTCTGTGTTTTTTGAGTCAAATTTAGAGTCAGCTGGTGTACAAATACTGTCACCAGCTATATTATTGAATTTTGAATGAGCTATGCATGTGTTGTCTTTACTATCAACCTCTATGTTGTAATTACAACATGTTCCCACACTCCCACACAAATCACTTTTGTCTTTGCTGTGCACTTTTACAGCATGTATTTCTGTGTCTCGCTTGATTATACCCTGGTGTTCTAACTTTCTTTGTATGTGATGTCTATCATTAAAGTCACTGTTGCATCTATTTAAACCTGTATTTTTCTCTACAAAGTAAGTGCTGAGCAGTTCAGGATTCTGTGCTTCGACATCCTGAGCATTACAGATTTCCAATGTTTCTTTCTGTTCTTGTGTTTCCACAGTTGTGTCTGTTGTTGTATCTGTATCTTTTGTGTATGTGTTTGACGCTGTTGAATCAGTCAGTCTGTTGGGATTGCTTTCTTCTAGCTGTGCATGACGCTTTACTTCCGGAGTGTACAGTGAAGTGTTTACCTTTGTGTCAAAGGTGTCTGTGTTGTGTTGGATTTGTGCATGTAAACTGTATGGCTCCGTGCTGGCCTCGACTTGAGTTTCTGTGCAAACAGCCTGTAAACTGGACTGTTCTTGGTTCAAGTTGAGATTTAATTTCTCTGTACTTGGGTGGGTTTGGTTCTTAACTGAGCACTGGTCTCTGGTGCTTAGTTTTAAGTGATTAGGGTCCAGACAGTTCTCTGGACTCTTCCTCTTGCTGCAACTGAAACGTCTAACATGAGTCTCTGTGTCATCTCTGTGGCTGTCCTTCGCTGTCACTGACTCTCTTCGTCTGGCATTACCCTGCCCAGTGCAGAAGCGGCTGCCTGTTGCTTGTACACCATCACAGGTATCCTCTAGTGTCAGCAGGGCATCCAGAGAATCCTCCTCTTCTGGACTAAAACCCAAAAGGGTGTTGCTGTGCCGAGAGCAGGAGTCAAAATACTCATCAGATGTGTTACCCCCTCCTTTGCTTCTCTTGCATAATTCCAGGGAGTCCGCGCAGAATTCTTCCTCGCTTAAGCCTAATCCTTCAGAGACGTGGGGGGAATCTTCAAGGGCTTCCTGAGGCTTTGGAGACAGTAAAGAAGAAGAGAGTGACATAGAAGCCAGTGCAATAATAACAGTAAGTGTTGATACAAGGATTCCAAATTTATCATTAGCACTTTATGCTAACATTTTCTTTCTCTCAGATGCTACATCAAGATATCAAGGTGCATGTGCATGTGTACTCTGCTATTTCTATATGTATAACCAGTGTGATTCAAAGCATAAAGTAATGTCATTTATTAGTGTACTACTACTACTAAATGTCTTACTACCTGATGAACTGCCTGTTAAGTTGTTGGATCAAAGTGATATAATGAACAATGTTTGTGCACAACCACATAGATATTACAGCAATCATATTACAGTAACAAAATTGTTGATTAGATATACATATACTGTATTTCTAAGTGAGGATTATTTCAGTTTTTAGTTTAACCCTGAAATTAATTTATTTGTGATTTGCAACATTTATAACACTTTACTAAAAATATTGTGATGAATGAAAACATTGAAATGTATTTTATTTATAGTTGTTTTGAATTAAATTTAAATTTAAACCAACTTTAAAAAAAAAAAAATTTAAAATGAAGTAGAGAACTGAATGTTCTGAATAGGCTGTTTCTTTAAAAAAATGTAGCCAGTTTCATATTTACCCTTTTTTAGAAAGGGAGGGACCTATCACAACACAGAAAGCAATGTCAGCAATTTCAAAATGGCCAGTTATCAGAATCTGCCTGCAGCATCCTTACTAAGGACATTCCTCCACTTCTTCCTCATACAGATGAATCTGTGCTCTTTCACTATCACATGACATTTTTATGATCTATGCTTGGAGTAGATTAAATTGTTTCGTTTGCATTCTTGTCTTAACAGGGCCTTTAAAGCCCAAAACAAAACAGTTTTACTTACTCTCCAGCGCTTCAGTGCATCAGCTGTATCCAGCAGCAGAGCAAAAACACGGTCCGCAAACCAGCTCAACACTGCTCCCATGGTGTCCCTCACACATATGCTCACACACAGAACTACACAATTCATACACATAGTTGCAGGGACTTCTCTTTTCTGGTACTATATGTCCTTGGTTTCCTTCTGCACTCCTCTTCCTTTGTATCTGTGTTTATCTTCCATGATCACCAATCGTGCTTGCTAAGCTTGCCAAGTGTTAAATTACAGATCCACCCCTTTCTTCATCTACCTGCAGTGACTAGCCTTTACATAAAGCCTAAGGCAAGATAACTGCATACACGACAAGAAGCAAAACTTCCCTTTCCACTGTGTGTTATCGACATGGTCCCTCTACTGCAGCCAGGGCTTAATCCAACCTCAAAACAGCAGGTACAGTGATCTCTGTGTCTTAATAACAAGGAAAGACACTAAGAAGCCTTGCTATAAATACATTGTAACTACAGGCAGTGCAGCATGCATCACAACTCAACTCAAGGACAAGTAACCTTAATGCAAGCTAACTCAAGCTAGCTCAAATCACATTAAGAAACAAACAGCTCCATGGGTGGTACATAAACAGGATCAAACAAAACCGTATCAAGTTAACTTGTCTGTCAAACAGCCATGCTGGCACTTAATACTTGAGATGGAATTCAAGCATTATCTACTAGTAATGGTTCATACATGCAATCAAAAGTCAATTCAGGTTAAGAGGTAGAATTACTGGATTACATTCATATCAAACACCCTGACTCAAATACCATCCAGTAATAGTGCAGGATTTACCTGTTTAACAAAAAGCCTACCATCGCTAGACTTGAAAACAGCATAGGAAAGACAGAGGTTTTGTAAGGAATAATTACCATTAAAATTAGGAGCTACATTTTAAAGTATCAGCAGAAACCTATTTTAGTCTATGATAGAAAAAAAGTAAAACAAAGTGGTAGTTGACAAAACAAACCCCTCTCAAGGGCTACTTACTAACCTGTATTGGAGTTCAGTGGACCTCAAATTTTTTTTTGTTAGTTTTTTTAATCAATGTCACAAAGGTCTTTTCTGCTCTTAGACCTCGTTTACATTTGGCTTTAAAATTTGTCTTGGGTGATTAAATCACAAGTGAACAGCTGAGACACATCACTATTTAGACCTGTCCATATATACTGTACATATGTTTCCAGGGTGTCCATGGGATCAACTGTGTTCAGATTACTGTAGTAATTTTCATTAACAGACAGAAGAGGTTATATAAAAACTGATTCCCTTCTTACATGTAAAGGGACCACACAGTGTTTGACCATTTGACCACATGCAAACATTCATGTTGCCTTTTTGACTTGGAAATGTGATGAATAAATGTGACGTTCCCCACTTACCGGCTGAAAACCAAACCCTGAACCCACCCAACACCAAGGGGGTTGGGTGGGTTCTCTAAACTCTAATCACTGGTTAATCCAGATGCACTTCATTCACAGAGGGGCCAGTGTTATTTTCTGCTAATTAATTAGAGTTGAGTGTCCAAAGGAAGCTTAAAGGCTTAGCAGAGATCCCTGTCTACTAGATAGTAAAATGGCTGATTGAAGCACAACACTCCAACTCTTCACCACAGTTATCCATGCATGCATATGGGCAATGATATTATCCCGTGTTGCAAGCAGAGCACCCATTTGACAAGTCACTGAAGTGGAAAATAGATGTCCTCAAAACACAAACACATTAAAAGTATTCTTCCCCAGCACCTCAGATAACCCAGTGTTCGCAGTTTCCATCTCTGACGTCACTAACCACTATCTGAGGAAATTTAAATCTATGTGCATGTCACTAAAACACTGCAGATCAGCAATGGGCTTACTGATAACTTCACTGACTGACTGTGACAAGAGAAAGAGGCTACAATTACCTGCACTGACTGATCCATACTTACATATACATACATACTTATTCAGTGCTGAATCTTCACTGACTGGATGACCTTGAATTGGATGCTGGGCATTAATAACACATTACAGTAGTGCATTTGCTTTTTTGAGCAGAAAACACATGTTGGACAAGCCAACATGCCCAGAACCTCATTAGTGTCTGTGGAGAGAAGAAGAGTAAGAGAAAGCTGTCAAGTGTAGCCTAGGTCTCCATGGCAACATACTTACATGATAGTAACCCAAGAATTGAGAGTGTGTGTGTGTGTGTGTGTGTGTGCAGTGTGTGCATGGTCCACACGGATGTCACTTCCATATTGTACATATATATCCACTCCATCATGTCTCATTAAACTGGTATTAAAAGCAGAGCAATAGATGATGCTGAGTGGGTGTGAAATCTTAAATCTGTGTTTGTGGTTGCCATGGAGCCCTGGCAGCCACATGTGAATCAAATCAGCACATGCCTTAGGTGTGTTAAACAAACACTGAACAAAAACACATGTTGGTTTCTCTGTAGATGTGAGGACTCTCCTTGATATATTGCTTTCTCTAGCCCCTCACCTTAGTCTTGCCCATCCCAACCCTAACCTGAACCTGATCCTGACATTAACCCTATAACCAATCCCAATCAAACAGGCATCATTACAATAACGGACCTCAGTCAGGGTTGACCAAGAAGCCAACGGTCACTCTGAAAGAACTCCAGCATTTCTCTGTGGAGAGAGGAGAACCAACAACCATCTCTGCAGCACTCCACCAAGCAGGCCTGTATGGTAGAGTGATCAGACAGAAACCACGTCTCAGTAAAAGTTTGCCAAAATACAGCTGAAGGACTTTCGGACCATGAGAAACAAATTTCTCTGTTCTTAAGGAAAACAAAGATCGAACTCTTTAGCCTGAATGCCAAGCCTCATGTCTTGAGGAAACCACCTGTAAATACCATCCCTACAGTGAAGCATGGTGGAGGCAGCATCATGCTGTGGGGATGCGTTTCAGCAGCAGGAACTGGGAGACTAGTCAGGATAGAGGGAAAGATGAATGCAGCAATGTAAAGATACGTCCTTGATGAAAACCTGTTACAGAGGACTCTGGTCCTCAGACTGGGGCGACGGTTCATCTTTTAACAACATAACATAACAAGAACCCTAAGCACACAGCCAAGATAACAAAGGCGTGGCTACAGTACAACTCTGTGAATGTCCTTGAGTGGTCCAGCAAGAGCCCAATTAAACATCGCTGGAGAGATCTGAAAATGGCTGCACTGACGATCCCCATCCAACCTGATGGAGCTTGAGAGGTACTGTAAAGAAGAATGTGCAAAACTTGTAGCATCATAGTCAGAAAGACTTGAGGCTGTAATTGGTGCTAAAGGTGCTTCATCTAAGTATTGAGCAAAGGCTGTAAATACTTATGTACATGTGATTTATCTTTTTGTTTTTTGTTTTATTTGATTTTCAAATCAATTTCTGTCATGTTCTGATTATGACATATTGTCTGTAGAATTTTGAGGCAAATAAAAAATGTATTCCATTTTGGAATAAAAGCTGTAATAAAACAAAATGTGGAAAAAGTGAAGCACTTCTTGGATGCACTGGATGCCTCTCTGCAAATTAAGAGCCCCCATGGCAGCAGGTGTCTATTAAAATAGCCCAGTTGAAATTAAGATAAGAATTGCAATTGGGACCTAATAAATGAAAGAAGTGGAGGTACATTTAAAAATGTTAGAAAATCATAAGCATGTCATTAACTAAAAAATTTACAATTTTAGATCAGATTCAGTTTAGTTCTGAAGAGCGTATAGGTATTTGTTTATACCCCAGTGACACAGTGAAATTACCAGCTATGGTACAGTAATAGGTAAACCTCTCCTCTCTTATGGACAGAAACCATCAAGGAATTCAGTGTAACGACCCTTTAATATGAACTTAGTCTAACCCCATAAGGATGAGTAAGTGTCAGAGTAAAGAAAACCCAAACAATGATGAGCTTGAAGCGGGCAGTAAATCGTTCTACAGACACATGTGCGTGTGCGCACAGACACACAGGCCTTGGAGGATCGAGGCAGCACTAACAGAAAGATACAAACAAGCAGAGAATTAGATGGGGTTTTTTTTCTATTTGAGTTCTATTCATTGAACAACAAGGTTAAAGGTTTTATTCCTTTAGGAAACCATAGTTTTTTAGAAGCTTCTGCTCCAGAGAAACATGACAACATCAGTACAATATGGACGTGTTGTCCTGATGAAGACCTCTAGTGGACATGTGAATTATGACTGTCAGGAAGTAGTGGGATGTTAGATATTCACAGATCTTTGACACTGGAGATCTTGTTTCCTAACATTCACCTATATTATATTTCTGAATCCTGACTATGACCAAAAACTTAACATAATTAAACTTTATATAGAGTTGTGGCAGATCTGAATACAATAAAATGTTGGTTACAGTTGATTAAGATACTAGAAAATAGTGTTGTACTGTAAGGGCCATTATATTGCTTTGCTATTTTACTGAGACCTTATCCTCGATTGTGCACAAATATGCAACATAGTAAATACAGAAAAGGTAAATAGAGAAACACACTGTCTCTGCTGGAAAGCTGTTTTACACAAATCTTTATGTGACTCTATCATCTGACTGATATGACTAAAACTAACAGGGGCTTCTGATCTCAGGATTAAAAATAAGACTATACAAAAACTTCTTCAAAGAACTGACACCAAGAACACTATGAGATGCAGATGAAAGCTGAATAGAATTACAATGAATACAAAGCATTACTACAGTATCATTGGTTAACCACATTGAACGTAAATACATCGCCCACTTAAGAGTCGACTTTCTCAAGTAAGCTGGTATCTTAATTTTCTAAATTTTCTTTCTAAATAACAAACTGGGTTTTGATTATAGGGGTAGGTTATTAAAGAAATATGATCTCCCCAGGTAGATTTCTCTCTGTCATGCATACACTTTCTCTTACTGTGCTGTCCATCTGCTCGCAACACACACAGCAAAAACAAGTAAAGAAAAGTGAGGAAGCAGTATCTTCTGTCAGTATACAATGTGTGACCCACGCTTCTAACACGTTAGACATAGAGGAGAAATCTGATTACTCTTCTGCTGCACGGCATGTCTACGCAGATTTACAATAACCAGGTTAATTAAGGGCATGAAAACTTAGTCACTTGATGCAATCTGTGTTTAAGGTAAAAGTCACTTTCAGGTCAGTAGACTTGAATTGATAATTAACACACATCTAGCAGCTGACTGCATATTACAGTCACATCCATAAGTATTTATTTCGCTTATTGTAGGCAAACAAGAACAAACGGGAAGACAGCTGCAGTAAAGGATTGGCACAGCATCCCCAGGGAATAAAGAGCATCTGGTGATGTCTGTAGTTTCCAGACTATAGGCAAAGGCTTTGTACCCAAGTATTGAAACCTCATTTAATGTAGGATTACATCAGTGTGTCAAGTGTAGTAGGGTAACGATTAGGGTAGAGATCCAAAACCTTATTACGCTTACTCTGCCTGTGCCATGTACCTCACTTGTTAGTTGCTTTGAATAAGTATCTGGTAAATGTCAAATACTTCTAAGCACCTAAAAGCGGGAGTATATGAATAAAAATGACTGTGATTCTAACACAGTTTGTTTAATATTTTTAACCAAACTCTCAAGGTCTACACTTTGAGCCCATGATGATTGTTGTTGTTCATTTCAAATACACTTTCGTGGTGTAAATAGCTTAAATTGTGTGCCAATCCTAATATGTAGGGACCTAATTAATCCATCAGAGTCAACTTCCTTCTGATACAAAAAAAAAACTTGTAAAACATTTTACAACTGCATTTTAGGTGCATGTTGATTAGTACAATTAGATTAATAATTTTGTGCCATTGCTATTTATTTTGTTGCTGGTCATCACTGCTATTCTGCCCCTATTGCTACATGGAAAAGTGTCCCAGTGTAGAACTTGACTAGAAATGCATCCTCATGTCAATCATGAATTTTACACCTATCATCAAAGCGAAACTTTATGATCTTACGTGTAAAAAAAATCAGTGTGTTACATTGATCTGCAGGAACTGTGCTCTGTGCTGCAAACGGTAGAAACTGATGCTACACTGCATGCTATGATAGTAAGTGCAGAAATACTCACAGCGATGGGTTTCCCCCTGCGACTCCAGACGTGCTTTTACTTGCACAACTTAGTCTATTTCAGAAACAAAGCTGAAGAACACACACACACACACTCAGAATACCTGTCCTTAGATGAGTCTTTGATCTAGGATTTTGCCTTCCACTCCCTGGTCGCTCTCTTCATTCTCTTTCTGTCTCAACTGTTGCCTTGGCGTTCTCCACCGAGCCCGGAGACGCCTCCCACACCCAACACGGACGGAATGTGGACGTGGGTGCTGCAGCCACACTGTCAGGGCCCCGGGGAGGGCTGGCTATTGTGCCAGCGGGGCTCCACTGGGTTCACGCACACACACACACCACACCAACACACACTATTTGAATAAACGCATGCACGGACACACACGGGAACAAGGCTCATCTTTCTCTTCTCCAAGACACAATATTCCTCATTCTGCTGTGGTGGCTGTGACCGAACCATCACCTCACCACACCCAGAGCTGAACCTGACTTCTACTCCACCTACTTACATGAAGCAAGATGAAAAAAGAAAAGAACAACTGACTGTTTTCTTTGTGCAACTGACACAACAGCAGGTGACTGACATCTGGGCAGCATCAATTATTTAAGGCGACAACTTTTGGAAAGGTTTAACACAAGCCACACACAAACAGAACCTACCTTTAGCAGTGTTTTATCTGGCAGAGGATTAGTGTTAGTGTCGACAGACTGAGAACTACTCTTTCCTTCTCACTTTCCTCTCCTACTGTCTCGCCTCAATCCAACACTGCTCCCTCCATCAACATCATTACCCCTCCTCCCTCTGCCAGCTCTCTGAGGTCATCCCCAGATTGTCACCTACTGCCTTACATCTCAGCAGAGAAGAGGAGGAACCTGATATCTGTAATGGGAGGGGGAGCCAGGGTGGTGGTGGTGATGGTGGAGTTGAATACAATCCCTCAATGAACACTAAATGTGGACATTTCATGGGCAAGGGTGTGGAAATGCTATGCTGCTAAACTGGCATGACATAGACAAACAAGACACGTCTCAGAACTAGTGGCACAAGACAGAAGTGCACATCACATATCCACTGGTGGTACAGGAATATTCCAAGATGACAATACCAGGATTCATCTGGCTAAAATTGTGAAAGAGTGGTTCAGGGAACATGACATCATTTTCACACATGGATTGGCCACCACCAAGTCCAGACCTTAACCCCATCGAGAATCTCTGGAATGAAATATTATAGTGTGTGAGTTTTTTTTGGACGGGTAGTGCATTTCACTGAATGATGGGTTTCCATTAAAATGAATAAGCTGCACTGTGGAATGTTTGTGTGCACTATATAGTTAAAACATTTACATCATCACAATCCTGACAAAAATTAAACTAGAAGAGGGTAGGGTTCATGCAGTGTAACGCATAGTGAATAAGAAGCAGATTTTGGTTACAGTAAGGACCCTGGACAAAAGGCTGCCTGAACAGCAGAAACAGATTAGCTGTCTGTGAACACAAGACCAAAACGACACACGGCATCCATTGGCAACAGGTCAAAGGTCATCGACCAGGAGTCGATGGAACATTCACATCTGACATTAGAGATCCATCTTTGAGCAGAGATATCTCCTGCTAACATCAGCTGTCGATCCCCTTGTGCTTTTATCTGGGACTGTTGATGATCCCAGTTTGACGAGGTCCAAGGTCATCAGTCAGGAGTCAGTGAAGTCATTTTTGAGTCTTTGATATCAGGTATCTGTGGTAAACACCGCAATTCCAGTATATTAATAAAGCATGTTTAAGGTGTCCCTGACTGTTGTAATGGAGCAAGTAACAAAAATTAGGTGATCCTGCAGTAATGATACTGTTTCAGCTCTAATACAAAGTGTACTTTAAACCATTACAGGGTCCAAAAATTTATATATAATATAAAATCTGTAATATTTTTATGTGGAGCAAAGGTATGGAGTTAAGGTATTTAAACTGTTGAGTTTACAGAGGGAAATCTTTGAATGAATGAGTGCAAAACAAAGTGGGCTGACTTAATGGAGCCTTTCAGCCACATCAGCCAGATGTCTCTGTTTACATCAATCACTCAATTATTCATGAGAGGAGAAGAACTCACAAGCTGCTGCTCCTCGCGGACACACATATAGTTAATCCACACTCACAATTGTATCTGGATGGATTTCTCCCACCTATAATCTGATCTTATAAGGTAAACTATGAGAAACATAGATGACTTGAATGAATAGTTGTTCACTGAATTATCCCTGTCCCATTCAAATTAATTCCACTAAACTCAACACAGAACACAAACGGAAGAAGTGTTTCAAATTTTTTATGTTGTCCAGCAGAGGGCAGTTAAAACCTGCCAATGCTGAGTATAAATTTCTGCTATTAGTTTTCATGAGATGCAGGAGAGCACTTCTAATTCATCATTCTTCATAATTATTTCATATGTATAAAAAAGACAATAAAGCTTTTCTTATGATTTGTGGGCAAGAAATGATGTCAGTCAACATGAATAAGTAAAAAGGTCAACATTTACTACTGAGTTTGCCTGGTCATATTTGCTTTACTAACTGTCCACAGCCTGTAGTGACAGCAGAGCACTCCAGTTTGTAACAAAGGTTTCCATTCAACATTCACTCAAGGCCAAAGAGCCAATATTGTGTCTAAACCCCAGAGGAAAAGCACAAAAACTAGCAAAGCTAATGAGCTGCAGTTCATTTCAAATGACAGAAAGCAGTGTTCACCAAGAGAACATTATCAGCGCCTAAACACACAACACAGAAAGAGTAGTTTGACATAAGTATGTGTTTTATCCAATTGTCGGCTCAGGTCAGCCTCAGGTCAAAATGGGTCATGAGATCCTGGTAAGCAACTAAAGCCTTACAAGTCTGGGATCACTCTCTGCTGTACCAGGAGATGATTTAACCCCATACTGTAACCTTAACCATGGCAAAAATATACAGTATTTGGCCCTAACCCTAAATCTGAACTAAATCGAAGCCTAAACCTAAACCTAACCAATGCTTAACCTTCAAACAGCCCTTAGAAACTGTGATGGCCAGCCAAAATGGCCTCACAGTGATGGAACTGAACTGAAATCTGTCCACAAGGCCATAAAGAGACACAAACACACACACACACAGTCCTTTCACTTAACTTGGCTTGTCTCCCCTCCAGAGGACACTACCATGGAAACATGGCACAAAGGGAGGGACCAGTGAAAACAGGCCACAAAGGTCTGGGATTGAATACCAATTGCTCAGTGTGGGAAAGAAGCAGCCAATAATTACATGTGATTCCCTGCAGACAATTATTCTGGCCAGCATTTCCTTCTACACCAGCTTGTCACACACACAAACACAGTAGCGTTGCTCATCTTACCACGGCATGGACAGAAATAATCGTTACATTACTCATTATAATACTCTGTCAGCTGCCTCAGATGCCGTCAAACGATTCCTAACCACCACACCCAGACTGCGTTATTATTTTAATAAATGTCTGTGGAGAGTTGTGAAATCTATGTGCACCCAAATGTTTTGTACATACTGTACTATGATGCGAATAAGGTTTGTTTATTTACTTTAATTAGACTGCTTGCTTACTGCTCGTGGAACTGCTCACAGTGAACACACTAACAGATGATTCAGCTGGCCATCTCGTCTGTAACTGATAATTATCTGCATAATACCAAGCAATGTCACTTGTTGTTTTAGTCAGTTCAGTGACACATCTAAAATGTCTGGATACAGAGAGATGCACTGGGACCTGCAGTGTAGCCTTGATTTCTAGTTCTGAAGCGTCCAAGTTCCTGCCTCAGAATGTACAGTGAGTTACACTGTGGGTTGTGAATTGAGCCCTGTTTCAATGCAAATATTTGTTTATATTTTGAAAAGCTAAGTGGACCGAACAATAATCCTTCTCATCTGAAATGAAAAAACCCAAGATAGAACATGGACCTAGAGTTAGCTGCGATGGTTAAGGTTAGCAGGATAGGATGGACTATGGCAATAAATGTCCTCACAACTAATGATGAGCATCTTTTTTGAATGTGTGCATTATGAAACATTTTATTAATTGTTTAAAGAAAATGTCTTCATATCAACCACAATTACAGATAGGTTTAATGTTTCATTAAGAAATTCAACATCTGATCAAACTGGAGTGGCAATCTGTAATGTGGTAAGATCAACCGCCTGAAATGACAGTAAGGTTTATCAGGAGACGATGGGAACCGTTTCCGGCTCATTCATTGTTATGTTTTACCAGGCTGATAAACCAAACCAACACCGCTTCATATAAAAACATGGGAAGCTGCCCCCCATACCATGAGCTCACACAATGAGATATATCATTGTGAGCATTTGAGCTTTCAGAATGTGACCAGAATAAGCTGCAATGACTAATAAATCAACTAATCAGTCAACTGTCCAAAACCTAATGAGCAACTACTTTGATCATTGATTGTTAGAGAAATATTGTTTATTAATTTCTTGATTAATCAGTCATGAATGCTATGTTAGTTGTAATGCTATAGTAGAGCCAAAACCATTTCATGTCTCACAGGTGAATAGGAAGAGCACTCCAATGGGATTCTTACAATGCTCTGAAAGTGCTGGTCTGCTTTTGACATAATATTTTAAGTATGTAAGAATGAAAGAAACATGCAAAACAACAGCAAAACCTAAACCAGTCGAACCCTCCAGATGTACTCTGATGGTAAACAGACTATCCCACAAAACAAATGTCTTCATTGGAGCCAAGCATGTTTTTAGCTAGCAGCTGCCTACTGAGGATAACTGTCTCAAGTGCATATGGATGTGCATATGTTGTTGACAGCTAGGCAAAGGAGCTTGGAAGGACTTCTGGAAAGACTGAGGCAGTGCTTAACACTATTGTTTTGATTTTTTTAACAAAAGCTAAAATATATATTTCTGTGTCCATTACAGTCAAGAAGTGGGGCAACAGAATTGCAGTCTTACCTGTGTATAGTCTAGGTAAAGCATCTAACAAAGTGCCCACAGCATATGTCCAGTCCTGCTATTTAACAGCAAATCTAAAATGAATGAGCAAAAGTCTGTGAGAAGCACTGTAATGGTGTTGAGAGGTGAGGAGCCTCAACTGTGAAATAACAAACAACCTTTTCCTGATTTTACTGTGCTTTTAATTCAGCGGTTCAGAAACACTTACTGTGTCACCTGGACTATATGAGTTGTTGTCCACCAGTGATAAAAATTATCATGCGAGACCTGCTTACTTTTGTACCAGGAATATTTAGTTTCCCGGGAGCTTTTATCCAAACTTTTGTTCTGACTTTGGCATGGTTTCTCCAAAATAGTGCGTGGTTAAAGCTCATTTTCAAAGCTGCACCAAAAGATTATCAAAACATCATAAAGAGTGGGCGGTGTGTGCCCATGTGCTTCCTCTCTCGCAATGCTCCAGGGTGGACCACTGGGCTCCCAGTGGACTGAAGCAGAGGGTGTGGCTCACTCACTCGAATCTTGCTCTGAGCTCCACTCACATATCTCAGGTCTGAATCACATTGCTGTACTGTCAGCTTCCAGCTGCCAACACACGCTCACACACACAAACACACAGACGCATATAACATTGATCTTGTGGAATACTCGTTTCCAAACAAAAGATTCAGACCTAATAGAGCTTTAATTCCACAATTGACATACATTAAAAATTTACCTTTCCTTAAATTTTAGCACACTGTTGTCTTTTATTCCATAATGGACACTGTTTTGATTGTAAACCTCAGAATGTTGTTAAATTGTTATGTTATGTTATGTTATGTTATGTTATGTTATGTTATGTTATGTTATGTTATGTTATGTTATGTTATGTTATGTTATGTTATGTTATGTTATGTTATGTTATGTTATGTTATGTTATGTTATGTTATGTTATGTTATGTTATGTTATGTTATGTTATGTTATGTTATAGGTCAGAAAATTATACCTAAAAAGCAAGTGAACGCTTTAAAAAGATATCAAAATGCTTCCAGCTTCAAATTACCATAGTTGGAAATGTCATTAACACATGCAGTGAAGAAGAAGACGATTTCCAGGTCTGGAAAACAAACAAAATATTCAGACTGCACATCTGCTGGGCAGAAAGGCAAAGAATCCCACCATAAATGCACTTGACCTGCAGGAAGATTTAGCCAACACAGGAGTGGTGGAAATATTCTCCTTTGGGGTTATGGCAGCTAGTGGCACTGTAAATACTGCAAAGTCAGAAAAATCACTGGATTCCACTAAATATGAGCAAAGTCTGGATGCAAATGTCCTGCAATAAGTAAACAAAGTGAGTGATGTCTTTAACAGGACAGTGAGTAAAGGAGACCTCAAAATCCACAAGCTGAAACACAGTGCCCTGACTTAAACATCACTAAAACTCCAATCCATGGTTAGAGCTTAAACATGCTTTGTCTGCAAGACTGTCTAAATATATCTCAGAACTTGAAGTGACATGCAGAAAGACTGCGTGTAAAAAAAAAATACTATTGGCTGGCTACAAAGTGTTTGCAAGCTCTTATATCAGCCAAAGAGGCTAAGAAGTGCTGACTCTGCTCCTGCAAGGGCTGCATTTCTTTTTCAATTTACTTCCAAAAGTATTTACACTAAAACAACAGAATTCTTAATTTGTTCATGAATGTCTAAACACTTCCATAAAACTGTACTTAAACAGCATTTTTAGAGTGGTCAAAGGAAAGAGACTGACATATCCTGACTCTTAGTTCCTAATGTGAGTGTAAGCACATGAACTACTGGTAAAATGATTTCTTGTGCGGGTAGGGAATTTAATAATGACCCTTCCAAGTAGACCAATACATACACTGAATGCCTTGATTGGGTGGCTGCACTTCACTTAGATTAAAAAAAAGACACACAAACCAAGGGTGAGGATGAGGGTTATTCGCTGCACATCACAGTTTAGACAAAACACTGCAGTCATCTGCAGCACACCACCCTTGAGTATTCATATCTCTATTCTCAGTGTCATCTCACAGATCTGACTTAAATTAAATAAACTTGCCTTATTCAAGTTTGATGCAACATGCAGTATAGCCTACACAATGCAACTTGACACATCTCTCCTTAAACTCTAATTAGGTTTCAATTAGGTTTACAACGCACTGAAAAGCAAAGTGATAAATCAACAAGTGAATGATAGCTTGTTAAGGATATTGCAGAAATGCAATACTGACAACAGGATTTTATGATGATATCTATCCATAAAATATTTAAATTGCTTACATTTAAAAGCCAATGAAAGCTGTTGAGAAAGATAAAAGAGACCTCATCAACCCCATGTGGTTGAGTTCCCACAGTTTGGAAATTTGAATAGCATCTCTCCATTATTACTTAGTGTGTGTAGTTCAAGTTGTGAAGCAGGACTGGTTTTGGCAGTGAGAGTGGGTCAGGAGGGCAGGGCTCTCTCAGGCTGATGGACAGCTCAGTTGTCATTGTGAGTGATTTTCCTTCAGGACATTGCTAGTTATTAAATCTCTCCTTCTTTGTTAGTATGAGGGAGTGCAAAATGAATCCATCAGAAGCCTGGGGTTTACACCCCCCCTGTTGCTGACACTATCTGATTAAAAACTTTCAGTAGACCCAGAGTTCAGACATACACCTTTTTACATGAATCTCATTGAGGTTTAACATGTTAATAGACTAATATCTCCACAGATGTTTCACAGGGTTTAAGTCTGTGCTTTGGTTGAGCCACTTAGTGACCATCAGGGACTTGTCCTGAATCCACTCCAGTGGTGTCCTAGATGTATGCTTCAGGTTCTTGTGTTGTTCTAAGGGGAACTGCCACCCCAGCCTTAGGTCTTACTAAGGTTGTACACTCAGGACCATGTCTTTAGCAAGGACCTCTCTGCACTTGACTGAATTCCCCCTTCTGTCAATTCTGACCATTCCCTCTATCCCTGTCACTATTAATGCTGTTGATTGACAAACTCCAAGCAGGCGGTACTATGCCTTTTATTTTCATTGGCTTCTGTATAGCCACTCTTCCACAAAGACCTGATTGACGGAGTGCTGTTGAGTGGCTAGTGGCTTCTTTGTCACGTCCCTGATCAAGGCCCTGTCTGTTACTCATTTTGTTGCGGTGGCTACAAAGAGTCCTGCTGGTTCCAAACATCTTCCATTTCAGTTACTGAGGTCGCTGTGTTCCTAGAAACACTCAAAGCTTTAGAAACGCTTTAATACACTTGCCCATATCTGTCCCTGGATCTAGTTTTATCATGGAGTGTCTTTTGGACTTGTTTTGTTTTTGTCCTGAAATTCAATGTGAGTTGTGGGATCTTCTATAAAAAGGTGTAGGTCTTGCTAAACTATGTTAAATCAGTTCAGGTTGAATCCAGTTAACATCTAGAGTCTAGAATCTCTAACAAAGTAAAAGCAAATAGGATAGATCTGAACACAAAATGTTGTACATTTGTGAAGGAAAGATTTAAGTCGATGATGTAATACATTAGCAAAAAGTCTGGATATTGTGACCTCTGATCCTCTCACAAAAATTGTGGTTATAATTATTTTTAAAAAATTATGGGAAACAGAGTGATTAATCAATTTTCAAGTGGTACCTCAAAGTCCAAGGTCCATATAGTGCATTATCCAAGTGTGACAGGGCTCAGTGTTGAGTTTACAATATTTCCAGTTTAACTGTGTTGTCCACTTGACTGACAGGAAAGCTATGATAATTGATAATAGTGATTTTACATTTTACATTTGATAATTTAGTGATCCACAACTTGATCACCAGTGTACCCTCTATCACAACAATACCACAATTATTTTAATACAGTAAACAATACCATTAAAACCCTGTGCATTAGGTTATATCTGACACAGTTTGTAGTGTAGTGTACTGTAGAAGATGAGTACAGTACAAGTAGTATCAGTACAACTACAGTACATTCCCACAGGTGTGAAATGTTCTATATATCTGAATTGTAGTGAAGTACAGGGTCAATTTTAAATTGTACAACAGTCAAAGTAAATGTTGACAGTTGTACCATATGTTGATGCGTTTCTGAAGTTTGATGTGGAGTACTTTAATTCTAAGTGTGCAACAGATGGGAGGCAGCAGATGCACCAACAGCTGAAGCTGCTGTCAAGTCTGCCATCCCAGTAAAGCTGATAATAACCTCCTGAACCTCATCTTCATTTGACAAGTCCCCTCTACCTACACTACAATGAAACATTATTTAATTTTGCTTCACTGCAACCACTCAAATAATAGGTAATGTATGCTGCTGTTATAAAAGGTGCAGCATAAATCAACATCTGAGAATGGACAAGGACAGGAAAAAAAAGGCCTACCATTAGACAGCATTATAGTAGCAGTGATTCACAACATGTGAAAGCAAAAACCAAAAGGCAACAGTGCATGTAAAATAGTATACACTTGACTGTATCTGAGAAATAACATTGTAATTATTCTTGTCCTAACTTTTCACAGCCTCTTGCTACCATCACACTTTGAGCAAATTACACTCCCCAAACAGGAGTTTCCAAATAGTAAACAACAAATGGAAGTGTAGTAAAACTACACAGACAAGTACTAAGGGCTGGCAAAGAAATTGGTAACAAACAAAAACTTACCTGGAAAATAGCACGGAGAAAATACATAACACTTAACATTCTGGATGAATTCAGTAAGCTTTCGCTCACCTCCACTTCTACCTGGCTACTAGGTCTCTGGGTGTGTAGGAGCTACAACTTCACATTCTGTTGCTATTTTAATCAGACTTAACCCCAATGACATAGATCGAGTGAAGGAGGGAGGGAGGGAGGAAGGGAGGAAGGGAGGGAGGAGAAAGTTTTGCTACAGGAATTACTTAACACTGCTTAACCAACAGAGCCCCTACAGGTGGAGGACATAACTAAACATGCGGGAGGCAGGCCATACTCCAACTAAAGCCACCAGAGAATAGGTCTTTGTCTAGTTGTACAGTATTTCATGTATTAGATAGTCACACCATAATGTAAAATCTACATTTGCAGCAACATTCGCACAATGATGCATTTCTACAATAAAGCATGGGAACATACAAATAAAACGAAGGTTAGAAAGGAAGTAATAACAAGTAGGATTGACGAGCCCCTGTAATCAGACATCTTCCACTTGCATAAGGCAAAGCATGTGTTCAAATAAATAATCTTTTGCACCACAATGGACAAACAGATTTTCTGAATCGTGTAGGTGTAAAAGAAACAAAACCACAAGCATGGTCCTTACACATCCTCATAAATAATACATCGGTCAAGATGAGGAAACAGTGACTTCACTGTTCTGTTACCAAGGGCTTAGAGTAAAAACAAAAGACCGGCAGGGCCTGTGTGCCTACATCACACCAACTACAAAATGAGCGTCATTACAGTGAAATGCTCTCAAACACTTTTTTTTTTCTTCCACAGGCAAGAAGAAATATTTTTAGGGAGCTACAAGCCAACTTACAGCCAATTAATAATCACTGGTCCAAACAGTTTTATCTAAATATTTTTTTAACCCTAAGAGCTATGTTACGTATGTGGTTAAAATGCCTACATGGACACAAGGCAGTGCCCCACAAACAGTTAACAGCATCCTCAAATAATGAATCACAGCATGCAGGCCAACACATCATTAAACACGAAGACCAGTAATACGCAGTTCACAAAAACAAACTATACACAAAACAAACATGTTGGACATATTTGGAATAATTCTTGCTGGACTCATGGGAAATGAGGGGATTTACAAATTAACTTGAGTGCTACACATGGCAAAAAGCAAAAAAAAAACAAAAAAAAAAAAAACTAACAAGACCAAGACAAATAATGCCCCCTATCGTGTCAAATACAGAACTGCAATGTATTTGCTTCCTCTGTTACACGACAGTGTGCTTCTTATCACTGCGGTTCAATTTTACACATTCACACTTAAGTACATTCACTGGTAATAATCTGAGCAGCAGCACTTAATCAGTTTTGGGGGACAGTCTTCAGGACAGGCACTACAGCTCCCTGATTTTCGTCAAGAGTTTCTCAGCTGGTGTTGTGTTCTGACCCACTTCTTTGACCATCACTAAACTTCATACAACTCACTAGTTATTGGAACTTAAACCCACATCTCATTCAATCGTCATCAAGTTTATGGAGTAGTTGTGTAATTACACGTGTGGAACCCAAGGCACATAATGGCAGGTCTACTGCCTCTAGTATTAGTAACATCAAGACATCAGTGACGCAGAACTTCAGTGACTAGCGACATTTACCACAAACCACTCTACTCCTAAGAGTTCCGCTGGTACAGCGTCATCTCCTGCGAACCCGAGACGACAACGTCTTAGATGACTGGTTACATATACATATGTGCGTGGTACACCGGTTTGTGCAGTTATCCACTTGTAATTCCCCATACAGTTTGGATTTTCCATATATCGCCATACCTTCTTATACATAAATCAACAACTGATACTAGTTCAGTAGGCAGGAAATGTATAGCATAGCATCTGTTAACAGCTGGTAGAGTTAAGGCAATTCACCTATGAAGGGACAGCCAAAAAAAGACAGATGAAGAAGAATGATTGAAACACTCATATCAAGGCAAAAACACTCCAGCCAAACTGCTCTATACCTTAAAGGATAATATTAATGTGCATTAAAGTTGGAACATTACTTGTGTATTTTCTAAATGAAGAACCAAGAGAACTGTAATTGACCAACGTCCATTTTAATATATAAAACATATATAATATGCATTAATATTAAGGTTGTTTATTACTTGTACAGTAGAACATTTAAGAAATTTGTCTTCAAATGCTGTCATGCGTTTATATTCTATGTAATCTCAACAGTAGATAAGCCACAAACCTATCTAACATGCATATAAAAGAAAATGCGGTGAAGCTGTAAGAATCACAAAAATACTGTGATATAAACATTTGCTCATACTGCACAGCACTAAAATACAAGTACAATTTTGGGGTGCACTTAACACTTCTCTGAACCCCAGCATAATATACTGTACACCTTTATAATATGAATAATATGTTGTATTCCAATCTATTGTGATGAAAGTCGTCCTACACAGATACTTTGTGGTCTGTGAAAGATGAGTAAAATAAGGTTCATTTGAAATTGTGCTTTTATTTCCCTAAAACCAGAAGGCCACACTTAGCTGCAGTGATGATTCAGACTACTCTCTGGCAGGCCAGCTTCTCTCTTCCCAGAAGTCCTGAAATAAATGGCTGTGTTCTGGCAGCCTCCCGGCCAGTCAGAAATACAGAGGGAGAGAAACACTGGCGTGGTTTAAGAGCCAAGGACGCGTGATTTAGATGTGTGGTAGATTAGAAAAGATAGACAGAACAAAACAGGACTTGACTGCTCAGATAGCGTTTGTCAGCAGAGAGTTAGCGTGTGTCAACAGTCAGTCAGTTGAGTAATGTGCTTAATTTACTCAACAGCTGACATAAAGATCAAACTGCTGGTCCACAATGCTTTCCAGACACAAAATGATCACAGGCAAGACACCCCCACAGTAGAATAAGAAGGAGTCTCAATATCCCTAAATATCCCAGCTCCATATTTAACCTCATGAGGACTAAAAGAACAAATGAAAACCATTGTGGTGAACAGGTATTTGTGTCAGAAGTTTACCGGTCAGTCTACGTTCCAACCCCTTCCTATGGTTACAAACTTTGGGTAGTGACCAAAAGCAGCTGAGCAAGCAGCTGAAATGAGTTTCCTCGGTAGGGTGGTCAGGCACAGGTTTGGAGATAGGGTACGATGTTCAGACATCCGGAGGGAGCTTGGAGCAGAACAGATTCTCCTTCGTGTTGAAAAGAGCGAACTGAGGTGGTTTGGTTGTAAGGATGCCTCTTAGGCGCATCTCATTGGAGGGTACGTCCTACTGGGAGGAGACCCCAGGGAAGACCCAGAACATGCTGGAGAGACTATATCTATCTCATCTGGTCTGGCAATGCCTCGGGATGCCCCAACTAGAGACAGAAAATGTTGCTCATTCTTCGATTAAACGCCACAACATCCAACCCACTGCCAGCCTGTTGGACACATCCCACCTCTCTCACAGTGTCACAGTTAAAGATTCCTACATATCCAGAAACCTGATGTTTATTGTTCATTTTATTCTAAGAAAATAAAACTGTGTCTATAGCAGAATAAGCAGCCAAAAGATTAATGTTCTGGAGCCCTGTATTCAGAGACAGCCAAGGCTGTTTTTGTCATAGGAGTAAGAGAAAGTTCAAGTGCAACATTTCACGGGCAGGCACACACTAAGAACAAACTCGGCTTGAAGCTTTGCCTGTTCAGTGCCAGACACCACATTTTAGCCTTCTCTGGAACTCGTAACCAGAAACACATCAACAAACTCATATATTAATGCCTTGTTTTAAAATGTTGCTTTGTTTCCTGTGGGAAAGAAAGATATGTGGTGAGAAAGGCTTGTTCACAGATCCACATCTTGGATCTTAAAAATGTAGAGGCTTATTCTTTCCTGACAGAATAATACAATCAATCTGTGGCTGATAAAATAAATACTTGGATTTTAGGCTCTGGTCAAACGAAGGAGTGAAGGGGATGGAGAACCAGAATTCAATGGAGGAAGGTGAAGAAGCTTGGACATGTTGCTTCTGTGGATCTATAAACAGAACTGAAAGCTATGTTGCTGAATGCACATCCATCCAGTCCAGTGAAAGATGCTCAGCTGACGCAGGTGCAGAAAAGGACTAAAGTGCTCTTTAGACTTCATTGTTTTTGATCTTAATAATCCTCCTCTGACTTAACAAGTGAGTTAAAGTGTAAAGAAAATAAACTGCTCGACAAAAACATGCAACATGACTTGAAATCAATCGTGAGACAGGATTGAACTATACTTTTATCTTTCTACCTCTGGTAAGGTCTGACAGCAAGTAGTTACTTTATTGACAAGCTACTTCAACCACCTGCTGTATTTCACAAGACAATTTGTGCAACTTTCTGGTCTGAACAGGCAGAGACAGGCGGTCACAGGTTACAAGTTAAAGATATATGCAAATATACCTTACTTCAGATAGTAAGGGCATAGAAATGCAATCATGCCGGCAATATCAACACTGTAATGTGTTTTGTCTGCTTAAGTACAGCATGACTGGAAATGTGGAGGTAACACAGGCCAAAACTGTTTACCGATTATAGCCTCCAAGACTGTGTTATCCAGCATTAGGTTTAGCTAAGTGTACCTAATTAAATGGCAATTCTGTGTACATGTTGGGTACTGCTTATAATTACTGATGCATGATAGATGGTCTGTGTTCCACTCTCAACCAGAACACTAACATTCAGTGCGTTTACATGGAGTCAAGTAACCAGGTTACTGAGAGAGACCAGGTTTCTCCAGTAATCGGGGAACACTTTTACATGTAGTCAGGAAACCTGGTTACCAGAAATCTGAGTATACATGCACCATGTCCTCTGCCCTGGGCTGATTATGGAAGCATGGTTCACAGATTTTAACCGTATGGAGACAGAAAAGATGCTTCCCGATTACTTTTCCTTTCTCTCTCTCTTTCTCCTTTTTTTGTTTTATACATGTGTCAGGGAGGTGACTTACAGCGCTGTGAGAGACACACAGCGACAAACTGTCTGCATTAAAGAAATACACAGTGAAAAGTGACTTGTTTAGACATGTGCGGGGAGCTTTGTGTTGTTTCAGTTTTATTTTAATTTTGGGCAGACTTGATTTGAAAACGAGATTGCAGAACATCTCAGCAGATAGTTGTAGAGTTGTGAGTGTCGGCATCCTTTGTTATGCACGTGCACTCTTGCAGACAGCCAATTAGAAACCTGGTTACACGTTTATTACACTTTTACATGGCAGTGTAATCTCCAGGAGAAACCTACCTTTGGAAATCAGGTTTCTCTAATCCCCTGCCCCGATTACAGTAACCAGATTTCATGTTTACATGACATTTTAAGAACATGGTAACCTGGTTCCTCGTGTGACTGTGTTTCAGGGCACTGAGGCCATAGAAATGCAAAAAGGACACAATTAGTTGTAGCGGGTAGAGGGTTCACTCAATTATTAGATGCAAATTGTTTTGTCTGAATAAAGAATCCTAACTAATTCACCTAGAACATTAGAACCAGGTGGTGGTTTTATATCACACATACATATTTTCTATCTTCAAAAATGTAGGTATGGCACAAAAATGTATGTATGTTTGGGCACTGATCAGTCAAAAAGTGCTCTAAATCCAGGGAGAACAAGTATAGTACCAATCTCTTGTTTTCGGTAGATGAGTCAAAGATGGGTTCGCTGTATTTCCTGGGTAACCAACAGTTACAGGAGGAAATCATCATGCATCCAGTCCTTCATTAGCATAACAAGCACTGCGGAAGCCCGGGCCAACTCTGTGAACCTCAAAGAGTGTCAGTGCTTGTGCAAAGGGCCCCCCGCCCCTACTTTTCTCCACCCCTTCCGTTCTCTGCAAGTGGCCACTTAACACTGGCCTTTGTTTTCTCAAACTGAATTATTGAACAAGAGGGACATGCAAATCAGCTGCTCAAAGCCTGGCAACTTGATGAGGCCAAGAATGTCCCACCAGATCTCTTCATTTGGGTCCATTAACAGGATCTGAATCTGTGTTTATCAAGCATCTCAAAAATAGGACTAACTCGTACCTTTGGTAATATATTTGGTAACTGGAGAACTGAAAAAAAGAATAAGATAATTAGTCACTACTCAAAATAATCATAAGTTGCAACCATCAATCACTCTTACAGCAAATGCACAGATTCATCCATTTGATTTTCTATTAAATTGTTTGATGTATACAGTGTTTCCATAGTTCATTTAATGTGTCTTTGCTAAAACTTCACATCCAGTGCCGAAAAAAGTTGTTGCTTTTTTTCCCCCTCACAGTTTGACACAGTTTCTGAGTGTGGGAAACTTCACTGGCAACGTTCAGTCTTTAGTCCTAGTTCTGCATGATTCCTAGGAGAAATTCTGAGACACTGTCAAACTTCAGGACCATGGGGGTTTATTAAAAGGTTCAGTTGATCATAGTTAGTCATAGCAGAATGCAAACATGTGTGCACTCTCTGTATTGGTCTGACTGTGTGGTCTGAGTTCTAATGAGAGCCGACAGTGACTACCGGCTGGACATTGTCAAAAGCAACTGGACGGTGAGAAGAGAATCTCTGTCCAAGCTGAGAGCCAGTGGAGCAAAGCTCATTAAATGGTTTGTAATTATACGCTCAAAACAATGAAAAATTACTCTCTGAGTCAGATTCACTGGACAGGATCCTCCTAAAAAGGTCTTGTTGCTGATTTGTGGAATCATGTCAGTCATGCCTTGATCCTGCTCCTAACACACTTTAACAGACGGAGTTGTTGTGCTGGGCCTACAGGGCCGGAGAAACCTAATGACCAGGCAGAGGAACCACAATTCCAGAAAAAGAAAAGCAGTCAGTCAGTCATTATGCTCCCTCTGGCTCATTTTATTCCCCTTTGTGAGGAATGCTTTCTTTGGCCCTTTCCTTGCTGGAAGAATTTGGCTTAGAGGTGGATCAAAGTAACCCAGTCCTACTCTAAAGCCCTGGCTCACACTCATAAAACAAGTGATGTCATGGGCGTGCTGGATGAGTGTACAAACATGAACGCTGAGACAGTCAGGTGCTCCCTGTCTGTGGCTTCACAGAGTGATCACAAAATCCAGAGTAATCCAATATAACACTTGGGTGACACATTTTAAATGAAATTTGTGGCATTTTACACTGTTGTTGACACTGAGTCAGACAGGTCTGTATTTAACCCTAATGCCACAGACAGTACAGTATAAAGCAGTTTTCTCATTTGAACACCTTCAAAGAATCAGGTCTAATTTGATTGGATTTGCGCAGAATCTTCTTTATAGGTGTTTCATCATGGGTTGTTGTTTTGAATGGTGTCAAACATCCATCAATTATTAATACTGCTCATCCTAGAGAAAGTCACACTAAATGTCAACTATCCCAGCTGTCACTGGGCAAAAGGTAGGGTGTGAGAAACAGCTACTCCTACTCTCCCTGTCTATAAAGATTCAGACAGGACACAATCCATACCTCACGCAGGAATGGCCAAAAAAGTGTTGGACACTATCAATTTTTTTTATTGAGGAAAGATTGAATTCAACTCATATAAATGAAAAGTATGCTGAACTTGGCAATGACCTCTCCCCGCTTCACCAAAAACTTACCGAATTGAAAACCGTGACCACTAAACCGCCATATAAACCAAACTGTAATTTTTGTGAACTGTTCCACCGCTAAGCTAAACTTAAATTGCTCTGTAATGTCATGATGCTTCACGACAATCATCTGACATCTATCGTTATGTTTCTTATTATCAACAAATTCCATTAAAAAGCACAAAACCAGCAAAGGTGAATGTATTTCTAAATAACTTTTCTTCCAAATCACTGCCCCTTGGTTCCTACTGAACACAAACAGCTCATAAATATAGTGTTTCATTTTTAAATCACTATAAATGAGTGTGTTAGACAGATTTATGAAACATTACAGGAGGAAATAGTGCAGTGGATTAATCCATATTTGGTGCTCTAGTGAGTATTTGGGGCAGCAGAGGAGCGTATGTGGGATTGATTCAAAATAAACTACTGTGTGTTCATGGTGATTAAGGAACCCAGGGCAACAGTTTGGCTCATTAAAGTGTTTTAACAGTGTCTGGTCAAGAATCGAGCTTATACACAATACTTGCCTGTAGGTCAAAAGCTTATTTGTTTCGAGTTTTGTACTGGACAAAAAAAACAATGTCAGGTGGCAAATCTTTAATTAATTCAACATTTACAATTCAAGATTCCAAAAACATTTTAATATAATGGATGAGTTTTCGATGCTTTGTGATAACAAGTAGTCTGGTCAAGTACATAGCCCGTTGGTCTAGACTGGAATATCAACAACTATTGAAGAGATTGTCATAACAGTTTCAAAAGGGTTCCTTAAAGCTGCAGATTTTTCAAACAGCAAGGACAAGACGTGACCGCATGAATTACTCTGCCTTAATGACTAAACTAATGTGATAAAAGAATTCTTTACCAGCATTTATCACTTTTGATTCAGTTCTTATAATACAGCTGTTCTCCAACAGCTAATGGTCACAGGTCAACAGAGAGAGAGACTGGGAACATGCCAGGACAGAGACGACACTCTAAGTTAAATCAGAAGACTACAGCTATTCTCATAGGCATGGATACAATGAGAGAGCATGGGAAATGGGGCAGCCGAGTGTTTCCTCACCGTCCATTCCCCTCAACTTGGCTGGATGTGAAATGAGACAAATTCCTGAGTATCTCTTGTGTCAACTTTGTAACTGTGTTAAATGTGGGCAGCAACTTGCTACTCCATCACCCCACTCTGACCCTAACCCTGACAGGTATGCGGCAGCTTTGCCCCCAAACACTGATTTACTGCTGGCTGTGTGTATGTGTGTGTGTGCGCACACAGAGTTCTCACACTTCTACAAACACAACAGGCATGCATGGATGTGGGGTCACAGACAGCCTCACTGGCCTGCTCACATTTCGACAGTGCATTTGTCAGAAAGACAGGAGATAGGTGCAAAAGAAAGCAAAGAGGCTGAAAATAAAGAAGGTCACAGCTGTGAGAACCACTTCTTGTCACAACTGATTTTAATATTGATCCTTCTGACGTACGCTTTCATCTGAAAAGATAAGGATATGTTCTACAAAAAAAATTAAATGGGCCTTTAACAGGTAAACACGACATGCATTTTTAAACCCTTTATGAAGGGCGAGTCTGTGTGTTATTAATGTAAGGACTTAATAAATAAATAAACCAGAATCCAGAATATACTGTACAGTATAATGTTTAAGACAGGACAGATACAAGAAGGTTTCCAAGTTACTGCTTCTTCTGTGGCATCAAACGTACAGACATATGGGCCCCGTTACCTACAACTGTTCAGTTGGTTGGCAGTAACTAAAACGATGCTCTTCACAGCATGTAGGCACCATCAGTGAATACACACCACACTCACCACATCTTGTTATCCCAGAACTGACACAGTGTTGAAGAGCTACAGACTGATATTTCCTTCTATATATTTGTGATGGATTAACCAATAAGAATTTCAAACTCTATATTCTAATAATAGATCATGACACAATATTAAGGAGCCTGTCAATCAAAGTTATGAACAACGAGCTAGTGAAGCCAATGTAACCTCTGTTTGGGAGAAGATCTGTTTTTCAGCAGCACGTTAACCTCAAGCACACAATCAAATCTGCACACACAAAGGGTCTTAGAAGAACAATGTTAATATTCAGAAGTGGCCGAGCCAGGGCCCAGACCTCAATCCAATCGAGAATTTGTGGACTTGAAAAGAGCTGTTTACTCCTAATCCCCATGCAACCTGACAGAGCTGGAGCAGTTCTGCACTCTGCATTTGCAGTGTCTAGACGTGCAAAGCGAGAGTGAGACCTTGCCTTCAATTCTAGTTGATATTTAAATTGCCTGATAGAGAAGTCAGGAACACAAATATTGTGCTACAAATGTTTTCACAAAAAACTCCCTCAATACTAACACTGACAGTGACAGTGGAGACTCAGAGAGACCAATGCTATGCACCTTCATGCCGGCCTATTAAAATTACACACAATGAAGGTGTCAGTTAGCACTTGGAGTTTTCTTGGCGGCTTTAAATGCCCAAAACCTCTTTGAGATGCCTTGAACACAAAAACACTGACTACAGCAAAGTGAATAACTGCCACTGAAAAGAAGACATACAGTTACGAGAAGAAAACAGCCTATTTGTGCAGACTTCTGGATCAGTTGCACAGTTGCTAGGTTTGAGGTTTTTCCTGACCAAACTATTTTTAACTACAACCATTGGTTCACAGTTTAAAAAAAAAAAAAGAAAAGGAACTGTGGGAAATCGGCACACCCAGACCATTCCCATTTTTAGAGATAGAAAGAATTTGATAACTAAAATGAATAATACAAAATAAGACAGTTTAAGAAAAATTATATACCTTACATTTTAGAATATAGCTGAAGCAGTAAAAAGCATGGCCACTTGAGGTTTTGATTTATTGTTCACTTTTGGACAACACTGTATCCTATGCAATCGGGCAGTACAATATCTGTATAATTAATTGTACCAATCCAGTTAGCATATATTCAGCTTAGGGCTGGGCGATAAAACTATAAAGATAACATCTATACCTTTTAGACATGGTCGATATAACTTGGATAGAACCACTTCCATCCATGTTTTGACACAAAAAGCCATGATAATGAGAATAGCACTACACAAACCAATCATGGCTGGAAAGGTTACAGCCACATCAAGTTGAAAATGACGAGCAATAGCGTTACCAAAGTAAACGTCCCAAAGGACACAGACCAAGGCTCAAAAGACGAAGATAATGTTGAAAGAAGACTGGCAATGCCAATATAATCTTTTTACCATCTGAAGCAGACTGTATGAGCTATCCAGGTTCAAATGTGGGTCACACTACAGGCAGCAAATACACTCTTTTGCACCGCAGTGGTACACAGAGAGGGGTCCTAAAGGCTTACGCAACCAGTTCCACCTGACTCTACACTTCTGAGGTCTGTGGTTTGCTTTCCAGGTTCTCCTTGAGTAGTTAAGTCACAGCACAGAACAATTACAGCCTCTACTGAAACAGGGTACTACCACTAAACACACATGTGGTTTAGGGTGACCCTTTGAAACTCATGAAAAGCACTTTAGCTGTTTTCTAGTAAACAGGTAAAATGTAAACAGAGACTCCAATTAAGATGCAAGCTCAATACTCTTATAATTATTTTTAGCATCTGCCCGCCAATGTGTGAAATTGAAGTGGAAAATCTTAGAGGTAGACTGTTGAAGTTAAAAATGAATTTGACAAAACGCAGGTGAACCCCCGAAATCTTTCACAAAATCAGGATATGAGGTTTCATTGTTACACATTTAATAGCTGTACTGTATGTCTTAACTGTCAAATCAAATGTTACCTTACACCCATAGCCTCTGTGCAGCATATGACACCCTCTGTTATTAATGGGGAAGAAAGGTAACTACCTCCATTAAGTTGCCATAAAACAAAAATATAGAGTCAGCATTTGAGGCGCTAAGACCGAAACAGCAATGTGTTTAAAAAGCAGTTGTTTTCAATTTGCCATGTGTTGTTTGATGCACTTAAGTAACCCTAACACTGTACAGACTCTTCTTACCACACCCTTATATTGGAACCAACCAAACAAGGTCCCTCGGTCACGTGGCTTTTAGGAAATCGGCTTACTGGAGATAGCCAACCGTAACCTGGTTACATAAATACATGTAAACAAACTAACTGAAAAGCAATTGAGAAAGTCTAGTTTGAGTAACCAACCTAAGAGTGTGAAGGTTTATCAGACACAAAAACCACAGTGCAGAAGTTTTTAACACTGTAGTGCCGCTCAGGAGATATAGCACAGTACAACAGTCAGAATACATAGTAATGTACAGCACACGTAATGAGAAAAAGGAGGGTGCAGATTTCCACCAAAGTCAAACAATGTGCTCACTTGCTTTCCCACCACAGTACCTGACTGTCATGTATTTATTTATTTATTAATTTCAGAGCGTGAGATAGTTCAGTGAGTTTCATGTTTGGACACCTTACACATGATTAGCTAATCTTACTTAAAAATTGGAAAAAATTGAATGGTGTTTCTACAATAGAGCAAAAACCTTTTTCACATCGCACATGGTGCAAATTTGCCAACAATCAAGCCTTTTATTATGGAGTTACTGGTGAGACACAATTATTTACACCAATCAGTGGAGGTAATAAAATGTCTTTGGGATGAATGAACTGACATAAAAGTGTTGGACAGCAGCTATTTCCTGAGTATTTGTATTGAAACTCGTGTCTCTCTTGGCCAAAGGCGCCAAACAAGCTCCAGCATGTCACTACTCCATCTAGACGGCACCTCTGCCGTAAGCCACAACAGACAACAGAGACTGGATTAGCGCACGTTCAACTGACATCCTCAAAGTTCATTCAATAATATTATGATGACACACATGGCTGGTTAAACCCGATGGCCGACACTGGTGCATAGTGTTCCAACCAACCAATAACACAAAGTAGCTGAGACACCAATGCACCCATCTGCTGCCAGTGGAGCAGAACCAGTAAGACAGGTTGTCAAAAGTTATAAAAGAAGATGATTTTTGGTTGTTGTTGTTGCTCTTACCTGTGCAGCAGCGGACTTGCATCTGAGTTTCTGAGGAAGGAAACAGAAAAATGAGACTCATAAATACATTATTTCTGTAAGACATTTATAGGATTATTTGTTAAGAGATAATGGACTGATGTTTAAATGTGAAATGCCATAGTCAGTTCGGATTCACAGCTCTGACAGTAAATTCTAACGCTGACCTACTTTCACAAGCAAATAAAAAGGACCAAAATATCAGTAAAACCTCTCAAGCCACATCTGCAGCGTATGCCACTTCTCGTCTGTCCATTTCCATCCTCCGTATGTTGGCGAGAGCCACACAGCCTCTTCACAGCGGTTATGTTTACATCTGTCGCTGAAAACTACCCTGCAACTTGTCATAAAACCAAGCTGACTACAGCTGGAGGAGCAAGGCCCCAACTTTTCAGGACCAACTTTCAGCAGCAGCGTAGCCTCATAAAAAGTCTCACTGGTGTTCTCGCAAACTGCATATAAAGCACAGCACTTCTTTAAGAGGCACCAACTGTTACATATGGTGTGTCTGCAGAGCTTTGATGCTCACAGAAGAGAGGATTCCACATAAAGAAAAACTTTTGGCCTCTTGAGAAAATAAAATGAATACAACACCTATTAAAGTGGGGGTGGTCACATGGAAAGAACTGCTCAGACAATACAGTATTACCAGTCTGTATGAGACAAGGTGGCGCTTACTGTATTAAGCCGAGGCTGTTGGCACCATTTTCAAGAGAGTTAAGGCAGCAGAGCACGGGGGCGACTCCTTCAAATGTCGAAACAATGGGAAAAACATCAACACCCTGGGGAACTTAGGGTTCAGTGTCCTTGTGCCCAAAGACGCTTTGTCACGTGGACAGGAGCTCAAATCACCAACCCTACAATTAGTGGCCAACCTGTTCTACCTCCTGAACCACAGCTGCCCCACAAAAGAACAGCGAACGGACGCAGAGCAAACACTCTTCTCAAAGCTCCCTCAGATTAAATCAAGCCCATATTTGGGTCAGTCCAGGCACACGGCCTAATACATTACAAGACTTGATACTAGAAGTAAACCGGTGTGATTAAAGCAAAACCACTGAATTTTACAAGGCAAAAAACAAAACCTATGTCTGACTTTAGCCCACACAGAAAACCAGAACAGAGAAGTGGGACATCCACAAATCTAAATACAAGATTCACATTACGGATTTCATAAAGCTTTCAACCCCTTATCACTGGCTACTTTAAAATAATTTTTTCAGTTTCAGTCAGTGAGATAGCAGCATGATGGAATTTTTTTTTATCACCCAAGAAAGTATAGTCACATGTTTAGAAAAACGATGGTAAGCCCTGTCTGGTGTTCACAGATATGGTCAGGTTTCAGTCAGTGTCTTGTCCTGAATCCTCCAGTCTAACTTTCATGACGATGGATTGTCTTTATGGTTTCCTATCAGAGATGATAACTTCTGGACCAGCTACACCACATCTAGTGATTTTTGTAAATGGTGGTTAGAAATCAAATGGTCAGTACCAGGTTCCCTGCAGACAATGGATTTTATGCTCCTGTGATGACAATTGAACAACGCAACAACATAGCTTTTGTAAAGCTTTTGGTCCCATCAGTGGATAAAACCATGAGATGTACAGAAGTGAGTTAATTGAGCTTAACGTAATTCACTGGCAAATCAGTGCTTACCAGATCAGGAATTAACTTTCATCCTCAAAAGACGTGGACTGTATAAAGTTGTAGAAACTAAATATCAGCAAGATTTTCCTAAAATGTGATGAGACACTGGTGCTTGGGAAAGATTTTATGGAATAGAGTAAAACTAGAATTGAAATAAAACAATGTATTTAACACTTCACTTTGACCTATGTCCTCACTTTTAACAACTATTGGCTGGATTTCCATATGTTCATGTCTCATCTATAGATCCAATTTCCAAACTGCCCAAAACGTATGATTAAACTAATTAAATGTATTTCTTGTTTTGGGCATTCTGTAATTACGTTACTAAAAAAATATCAATCAGAACAATCACACTTCAATGATGCAGTAAAAGTTTGATAGATAGATAACGAAACTTGTGGACTGCCCTCTGTCAATGTAGACAGACAGGCCGCCGTGCCCTCTGAGCTCTGTCAACTACCTCTAGCTGGCAGACTGACCTAACTGGCCAACAGCTTTTTGAAAACCATATCTGAAATATGAGTGAAGACAAGTGCACAGCCTGCGTGCCTGCACTCGTCCATAAATTGAATCTTGGAATCCAACTGTGTGTAGAGGAGGTGGATGAGTCTGGCTGGATGTGAGCCATGACACATCTGCAATGTACGAGGTTATAAGCAAACACTAATTCATTTCAGAGATGAGGAAAAACAGGAGCTGCAAGAATTATTTTCAAAGCAGTTCTTCTGCTTAAAAAAACAGTGGCAGTGCCAGTTCTGATTAGGAGCACTGTAGTAAAAGGGACAGAAATGTAATTATTCTGTGATTTATGTATGAGCCATGAAGACATGACAGATATTGTACAAAGTTCAAAGCACACTTGTAACGTCTTGTAATGAAGTCACATTATTGGAGTGATTTGGTCTCTAAAACTGGTTTGTCATGGTGCAGCACCGCTGCTCTGAGCAGGATTCCTACCACTGAACAGACCAACAGTCAACTACTGTATAATGATCTTGTCTGTAAACATTACAATTGGTCAGTGTGAAATGCAGGTATGCTGCTCCACATTGGTCTCTGTCTGGCTCCAAAACATCTGAAAATAAGATTTTAGCAGCTAAACCTACTGCAACTCTAATCTGGAACAATCCATATTCATTCAGTGTTCCTGGATACTAATGATTTTTGAGCTGTGGGTGGACCAGTACAAGCAGATGTTCATGTAATTAATACTCAACTCCTTCTTACTTCTGTAAGTTAGTTAATTTCCAACTGTGTTTCCTCTTTTACACTGGTTGCAGGAAGGTGAATGTGGAGTTCAGGTTCTTTTGTTCCACAGATACTAACAGGTTTTTAACTTTACACTGAAGGAAACACACAGATGTTCTGTGTTAGCAGAAACAAAGCAACAGCCAGAAAACGTTTCATCTCTACCTGTTATGTGCAATTTTAGACTTCCACGAAACATCCAAGAACACCCCTTGCTGCTCAGACCTCCCACGTTATGGTGACTGCTCCAGCCTGACTGTGATTTGTGTACAGATCTGTTACACATGGACAGTAAAAACATCTGGTTTCACGGAGTAAGATGCGATTTGCATAAACTTAACTTTTCTTCTGTTGTAAGGAGCCAAAGATGTTAGAAAATATCTTTAGTTAGTTTCATGGAGTAGCATCTCTGCATAAACACAGATTTCTAAAGTCTGCAGACTGGAGGGAGTTGTTTCAAGTGTGGACAGAGCACAAATACACTTGGTGCAGTATGGAAGTTGGTTTTTCTTTTCTTTTTAACATACTTTTACACTTTGTTTTTTAGGTTCAATTCCTTGACAACCAGCATAAAGTTAAATGGGCGTTTTGTGTATTCATTTCCCCAGTTTGGGTTCGTTTTTTTAGTAGCTTCACCTCTTCTATACGTTGCAGCGTGTTATCAGGTCAGAGGCTCACCTGGTACCACCTGAGCAGAGCCCAGCACAGCAGGTAGGCTGCCAGGCTCCGCGTGGCGGTTCGGTATCTCTCCGGTTCACAGGTGAGGAGGCACCCGGGCGGCTCCGACCGTCCCCCGCCGCTCCGCTCCTCTCCGCGGGCCCACCCGTCGCCCTCCGCGGACGACTCTCTGCTGCTACCCGAGGTGTCCATCGGTGTTCCCCCGCCACAGTCCGGTGAAGTTTGCGTGAGGCTCCAACGACAGAACAACAAAGTGTCACCTCGAAGTAGAGTCGCGGCGCCGCCTGCTACCTCCAACACCTACTTCCATAGTGGCAGCTCCGCTCCTCTCCCGCACACTTGACGGCGCTCACGCCCGCTGTTAATGGAAGCGTCAATCACGCGCACGCCCAGCAGTTAACTAACCCGCAACTTTGAGTCCGGAGAAGCCCCAGTGCACGCGCACTGAACTTTCAAATTAAAAGCCTCAGGACTCGCCTTCACAATCAAGCTGAGTATTTAGTATTTGCGCTTTTATTCAACAGCTCTACAGGCTTACAGCGCCCCCTGTCGGCAGAATCCTTTAGCACTACATGACAACGACACTTGATTTATTCATTGTCGTTTTATGGAAGAGGCTGTTGAAATGAATTGATATAATATCAAAACTGCTGCAATGCAATCCGGTCAACCTCAACTATCCATACCTTCACCACCACCTGTGTGTGAATGTTAAAGCAACACAAAATCTGCAGCTGATTTACACTGTAGTCTAATTTTCCTCCCACATATTCAGCACCAAGGTTCCTGTTGGCTGTTGTGACTAAATCATCTTTACTAATTCTATAACTAATGGTTTTCTCTAGAGCTTTCAACGGCATCTCATCGTTTTAATTTAACAGTGATTTCTGCCCTTTTCTTAATCATGAGTTGTTATTGGTATCCCTCAGTGAGACTATGAAAGCCTGTTATTCAAAGGGAGTATTTGTATTTGTATTGCAGTGTACCAGTATGGTATTTTCATCAGATGCACAGGGTGCCAGAAAACACAATCAGATGACATTGATAACAATAACTTGAACAACTTTTTTTTAATTCAAATAGTTTCTTTCCACTTACACTGAGTTAAGATTAAAAAATTAACAATCAGTGTACGTTGGATCATACACAACAACCACCACTACACCAGGCCAAAGACAAAATGCCTACAACCCTAACACTGCCTAGAAATACTCTACTAACATTATTCTTCCCAAGCTGCTCCATCACTATAACATCCACATTATTGATGCCAGCACAAATCAGACCAACGAAGAGACCCACACTAATTGATTTCAACTTTGTGCAGATCCTCTAAAGTGACGTACACCACCTGAAATGACACAGACACAGCTACAACTTTTAGCCAAAGGTGGGAAAGGTACTTTATACGCAGGTATGGTATGATCAATCCATGACAATATCATCATTAACACCTGATGAAAAATGCAAATAAGCTAATTTACTGAAGTACTGTCTTTCTTTTCATTTTCTTTGTTGACTGTTAATCAACTAATTCACTGTCATCTTTGGAGTCTAGACGATTCTACACAAGTAAATGAAAAGACTTGAAAATGGTGAAAGGGCTTCACACTCACCTGGTCGTGGCAGGGGTCGGCGTAATCACAGATGTTCTGTGGGAAGATGGAACGCATCAACATTTTCACCTCTTCAGGATAAACATAGGTGGGCTGACACAGAGTCCCTTCCTTCACACCAACCTTGTTCAACATCTGGAATAAAATGAGAGGAGAGAAAGAGCTGAGAAAATTTGATGACTCCTGGTGGCTGTAAGAAATTCTCAGGGGGAAAGATTTTTGGTCCCACTTTTATGACTAAGAGTAGGAAAAATTTATCAACACTCCTAAATTAGAAAATCACCATCTCCACTTTTACTGGTTAAAGATGTGAGAGTGATTTCTAACAACCAAGTACATTAAAAGATGGAGTTTGGACAGAAATTTAACTGAAACTCCACCATGAAAATAAAGGAGGTACAGTCCCCTCTGAACTTCAGCTTTTATTTGATGCTATAAACTGTCTTGATTTGTTAAACAACAGAGAAGATGGCACCTTTTCTATCAAAATACTGGGACATGTGATTGAAAGATGTTTTTTGTTAACTACGTGTCCTGTTAGAGTGATTTTCAAACAATAACTAGCTTTAAATGACTGCTCTCGCATATGATTGTAGGGACTACCTACAGTTGGAGAACTAATGAGCAGTTGCTGCCACAAATACAGAAGTACATGTACTGTACTCCTCCATCAAACACAACTGAACTTGCTGCAGTAAATGATCAAGTTTAGTCTAGATTCTGTCCCATGTGCCTCATAAATCTTCAGAATTTAGACCTTAATAAGTTTAATAAATGTCCAGACAGACAGACAGACCCACTTCAACTCTAAATTTAACTCTAAACTCTACTTACATTGAATCATCCCTAATGTATTTCATGTCTTCTATGAAATGTTTATTAGTACTAGCAAGTACAGCTGAGTTTAACCACTTTATGTACTTTCAGGTAGTTATATATAGTATAATTTATAGTTTCAGTGACTGACTTTGTATTACGAATCAGCATCTGGAAGTAACTAATAACTAAAGATGTCAAATAAATGTTAATAAGTAAAAGTAACATGATGTAGAAATACTTTATTAAGGTATAAGTACATCTAGACTGTAAGTTTTACTGTTCAACTACAGTACTGGTTTAATTTCTTTACTAATTCAGTCTTTGTAGAGACCTCTGTTGCTGTTTTTGAAAACTTGTACTGTGTTATACTGTATAATCGTCTATGTCTATAATAAATGTTGTCTATGTGACAAAAAAAAAATGATTGTAAGTTATGCAGTATTTAGATAATGGATGGATGGATGGATGGATGGATGGAGCACTGACCAGTTTCCTCTGCAGAAGCCTGTAGACCTTCTTTCTACGTGCGTGGTCACTCCTGAGGCCTTTGGCAGCACAGATTAGTGATGCTATCCACACAGGGAGACTGAGGAAAGTCACGCCATGCCAACAGAAGTCAATCTCTGTTTTTATTCATTTTCTGCCATACACCAACGTTTCATAATACGTTCATTGCAGAAACGTTGATGGTGCTCATCCTACACTGAATGCTGGGAAAGATGATGGAAACCTTTAGCTTACCCAAAAGAACAGCAGAGGTCAATGTACTCATCCATGACAAGGTCAGAGAGGGCAGCAAGTCTGTGAAGCAGACACAGTGACTTTAGAGCTGGTTTTTGAAGATGGATATTAATCATTCAATTCATATGTATAAAAAAAATATATATTTTCTTTATTATAATAAAGAACATGTTCATGTAGACTTTGGGAAATATTAATAAATATCATTTAACAATTTTGCAGTTTGATGTAAGACAAACATTTATCATAAGTATTCGGGCAAAGGTGGCTCTCTTTTAGATTAACAGACGGGGTCAAATAATCATTTAAATCTACAGGTTCGATGATGAAGATGAAGTAAAGTTCATCAAATCCACATGTTTAAGCCCATTTCTGTAGCTTCTTTGTGTCTTTATGCTACCGGGCGCTGTTGGTTTTAGGAACACTCGGCTAATGTTGCTCCACCTGTGCCGCCGCACTGTGGACAGGTTTAAGCCACGTTTGGAAAAAGGACAGATAAAGTGACAAAGATAATGAAGTTACAACCTACCTGTGACAGTGAGTTCACCGCAGAAGACTTTCTCAGCTGCTGGGTTAGGTGATGTGATGTGATGGTCAAGTTAACAAAGCTAACTAGCTAAAGCTAACAGACTTGGACATCTTTACCAGGATGTACCGTTCCTTCAAGGTGTGGTTCGCTATTCATAATAACTTTATGTGTTAACATGTATCTTATTTATCCATGTGGAACCCAGTGGGTATAATCTGAAAATAAATTTGTTTTGTAGCCTGTAACAAATGTACGTAGCTTGATGCTTATAGTCTATGTTAATGCATTAGTAGTAATATTATATGATATTATCATGTGTATTAATAAGTAAGACTGACAAATGTCTCACTGCTGCCTGAGTGCTTAGAGATGCTACTTCATTGATCCTGCACATGGGAAACAAAGGAGGAAGAATATTACATGTATGTAATATGTATGTTGTCTGAGTGACCGTGCAAGAAGGAGACTAGTGAGTAGAGGCACTGACCACACTGATGACTACTCTGAGGGAGTTACAAGCTTCAGCTTCACAACTTGAGTTCACCAATAGGCACGTGAAAGACTCTATGCTCCAATGGAAGAGGGTTCGTTGGTCTGATGAGATTAAAATGGTGCTTTTTGGCCATTAGACAAGACGCTATGTTTGACACACACCAAACACTGCAGATCACCACACACACACACACACACACCATCCCCACTGTGAAACACGGTGGTGGCAACATCATGCTGTGAGGATGATTCTTGGCAGCCGGCCCTGGAAGGCTTGTTAAGGTAGAGGGTAAGATGAATCCTGGAGGACTTATCTTATTCAGTCGGCAAGACAACTACATACATACGGTGAAAGCTACACAGATATGATTCACTGACAACAAGGTGAATGTTCTGGAGTGGTCAAAGCCCGGACCTCAATTCAATAGAGAATTTGTGGATGGACTTGAAAAGGTCTGTTTACACCCGATCCCCACTCAACCTAACAGAGTTTGAGCAGTTTTACAAAGAAGAATGGCATAAAATTCCACGTGTGTAAGCCTAACTGAGACCTATCCACACAGAGTCCATGCTGTGACGTCAGCCAAAGGTGCATCTGATAAATACTCATGTGAAGGAGGTGAATATTAACGCAAACACTGATTTGACCTTATATATTTTTATTTAATTGACATAACTTTGTAGAAACCTGTTTTCACTTTGACATTAATGAGGTATTCTTCTGAAATTTCTTTGTCAGAATCTCCAACTTTTATTGACCGTGATTGATTTATGTCAATAAAAGATCTCATCTCTCAGAAAAGTTTTCATCAACATACTGTAGCAAGCTTAAGCCTTGTGTTGTTTGGGTGAATGTATCTTTCAAGCTGTGCCAGGTTTCAGATTTCTAATTTCACTGTGTTGTTACCAAATATGACATCAGCAGTTTACTTGAGACCTGACTGCTCTCGAGGAAACCCAAAACAGAAGTGTTGTTCAGTAAGAGAATGTGGTGGCACATAAAATGCATAGATCTCATTTTTTTCCATCTCTGGTTGCACACTTACTTATTAAGGACCTTGGATATAGATGATGAAATGTACAAATTACTGAATCTTAGCTGTTCAGTGTTAATTTGGTTTTGTAATACAATAATAATTCCAAGCATGTACTGTAGAGGAATTTTCTCTTCAAATAAAAGTCAAAAATCCTTGAAAAGCTCTTTTATTCTTTTCAAATTGTTTCCATTCACATCTCATACTCAATAAACATTGATTAAGAGACAAACAAGAGATGTTTGATGTTGGTTGTTACTTTCATCTTGATCGATTTCATCTTAAAAAGTCCAGCTACTCATGGTCACTTCAACATAACCTGAGCTTAAGAACAGGCCAAGCCTTTGATGACCGTGCACACCCAGTCTCAGCAGTGTAGCAGCATCCCCACAGTGTGCGCCTGTGGTTAAGTCCTCAGCTTCCCCATGTGTTTGACCCTGCTGCCACTCAGTATGGTAGTCGTCCGATGGCAGCAAGCATTTCCTGTCTCTCTGCAGCAGTGGGCATTTCCGGTTTCACACCCTCTCTTCTTCTCTGCACCATTATGTTGTGCTACATGAAAACAAACACAAAAGCTTAGATCTTTATTTACAATTTCAACACTTTACAGAAGGTATGCTGTATGTCTCCTCACACTGGATGCAGAAAACTGGTTTGTGCTTATTTTAGAGAAATAGTCTACAATTTTATAATGTCAAGTCAATTATCATGTCATGCTCGTTTTACGTAAAGTGATGACACTAAAATGCTCGTCTGTCTGTATATGTCAGCCCTGAGACACACTGGCGACTTGTCCTGTGATCTCTAGCTGGGAGCTGCAGCACCCCTGCGACCCTTACCGGTCAAGCCGATAGATGTACATGTGCTGCTGATTACTGCTGTAGCACTAAGAAACCAACGGGGCAAAGAGATGGAATACCCTTTACTAGCCCCCGGCTGATCTCTACCTGACTGAGCTGCATTCCAGTTGCTGAACACCAGACTCAAAACAGTGACACCCCACACCAGGCAACAGCTGATGATGGCTGCAGTGGTGACCTGAGAGCATCTGGTAATCACCCTTATTCACCAAGCATTAAACATAAAGATTTTGTTACAGTTCATAAGCAACCAGTAGGTGTCACTACTCCAGCGTCAGGGATGCTGCTGGTCATGCTACCCACAAACAGGTGAGCATGGACATCAAACCTCAGATCCCAGTGATAATCAGTGTGTCTTTCTCTTCAACCCACTCTCATCATTTTTCAGATGTAAAAATCACTCACCCAGTATTTCCTACAGTTTTTGTATCTCTGGAAATAGGCTGAACACATGCTCTTATCATAGTTATAGGCACTCAGACACTTCTGTGATGCATCACCTTCCTGAAAAAAATAAAATAAATTAGAAGCAGTTGTGACAACAGAGCAGAGACCAGCAAGGAGCAGTTTGACACAATTTAAAATGTAGATGATCAGTAAACCTACCGCGATGCATGGGTTTATGTCCTGATTCCGAAGTTTCCTTGCATTTTTATCCATCTGGGAAAAAATGGAAACACACATATTTCTCAAAAGCAGGCTCATGTCATACCTCATGTCTTTGTGCAGGTATAAGTCATTCCACATTATCAGTGATGTTGTAATTTATTATTCTAAATGTAACCTTGATGCATTTATCAGCTAAAGAAAGCATTACTGATTCAAATGAGAACACATTTTATGTATCTGCTACCTTTATTTTTTTTTTTTGGACAGGTATTAGAAACAAATGAAACTCTAAAGAGCAGAGATGCACATACAAGCTGCACAGGTCCTGAAAACTATTCTTCTACTATTTAAGTAATACTGTTCACTCATTCACTATTTCAGATGTACATTTTTACTATAAATGAACATTACAAAACATCTGTACAGTGAAATATCACATAGCAGAAACTGTACAAGATAAAAACCTAGCTACTGGCCACAGTATGAACACCTCTGGCTTTTACCAATACAAATTCTCTGTTCTGTGGTTTTCCAAGCATACTTGTCCAGATTTAAGGCTACATTTGGAAATAATAATATAATGTCGACATTCAAAGAGGACATTTACCTAAGATGATGTTTTACTGTTACTCTTTCACTACAGCTCATGTACACACACATGATATTTGTCACATCTGACACAGTCAAACATTAGCTTTCTGATTAGGCTTGTAGGTACTTTTTGTTTTTTGCTTTAAAACAACCAAATGGTATAAATAAAAAAAGATATATGATTGTTATGTGTATTTTGCTTGGCTTAGGCGTTTCTTACAGCTTGGTGTTTAAAATGTTAAATGGCTAAATGTAAATGTAGTTCTTCGTTTCGACGGTGAACAAAAAGCGCTGTAACGTTACTATTTTATAACTAGCTGCCCTTCGTTTGTGTTTCCACGCTGTTTATGAGGATACTTGAAGAGGATTTTCATTTAACGTAGCCTGAATGAGTAAGGTTAGAGGAGAATGAAGATACGTACCTTTTGCAAATGCCACCTTTAATCCAGCGGTAGTCTGTTGACCTGTGAATGACCAGTGAAGGTTACCCCGGTTTCTACACTGTAAAACTAACTAACAAGCCTATTGTCGCTGTTCAAAACTGGTGTTGACATTCATGTCCCCTTGGAATGCTAGCAGCACCGTGGCTTCAAACGCTGCCGGGTGGCTTCATGCTACATGTAGCAGCACACGCTTCCCCGTCCTGCAGCTGCAGCAGCTCCACCGTCGTTGATGCAACAGCGCACCAGGAAAATCACCCACACCGTCACCGACAACTGACAGCAACGTCAGCCAATGGGAAGTCCTGCATGCTAACGTGGCAAACGGACAAGCCCAAGAGCCAATGGCATTCGTCGACAGGCACGACCGTCTCCCTATCGTTGTAAACGAAACTAAACGGAGTTTCAGGGATTGACAGCTCGCAGAGCGAGTCCAAAAGGTGAGTTTTATTGAAGAGGACTGTAGGTGACAGCTTCAAGTGGAAGTGACAGCGCCCTGCACAAATCAAAAAGCGCCAGGGGGTGGGACTTTGGATGGGCGTGGCTAAACCTAGTGCGGTTGCATCGCAGCGCATACACAATGGCTGCTCGAAAGAGGGGAAAGCAAACAATTTTCAGGCCCGCCGCGTCTAGCAAAAAATATGAGAAAAAAATTATTAAAAATTCGGAGAATAGTTGAAAGTCAAGAAAAACTCAACAGAAAGGATGTTAAAGCGTCCGGGGTAAGTTTCGTGTAAATTAAGTAAACGGTTACTCAGTTCTTGAATTAAAATATCGGGGTTATTTAAATTATGAGAGAGGGGGTGAGCTGGGGAAAAAGTTTGTGTTAATCAGTACCCACTTTGCGACCACGGAGAAAACCAAGGGACGGTACTAGTATTTAAAAAAATTTAAATAAATTATGTCACTGGTGATATTAGTGTCACAGTGCGTGTCCACGAACATTAAAGACCGCAGGGAGCTGTAGAATGAAGGAAAGTTGAGTAAAGTTGAACATAGCCTCCACACTTCGTTTATTCCGTTGAATATAATAACAACTGCAGTGTGGAAACCGACAGGCACAGGCGCACATGGATTCAGCAGTAATGTCACTTTTCCTATTTATTTGTGTCTGATACAGGCTACACACTCAGTCATAAGCGGCGTCAACACGTCCTTAAGCATCTCCTCTCCAAAAGCAGAACGCCAAATGCAGCCATGGAGCGGCTGCAGTGACACTGGAACATGTTGTTTCACTTTTACGCGTTATACTACATCGCATTTTCGCCCACTGGAGGTACTGATCACCGTGACACACGGATGACAGTTCGGCTATGAGCCGCTGTGAGGCGAATAAACAAACAAACAAACAAAACAAAAAAAAACAAAAAAAAAAACACCGTAAGAAATTGCCTGTCAATAAAGAAGCAAAATGGAGGGAGAACTTAAGGCAAACTAATTAGACAACGCTTAAGATTTGCTTGTGCAGCCTGCGTCCCAGCTTGTCGTAGACAGCTTCTTGTGAGACCAAAAAAAAAAAAAAAGCCTGTTTGTGTTCAGTTTGATGTGGTGTGGCAGGTTGCACTGTGCACGTCTTTTCTCGATCTGGTCCTATAGCTGCTGCTGCTGCTGCTGCTTATTACCAGCTTCTGTGTGTCTGTCATGTCGGTGCACTGGGAGTTCAAGTCCAGCTTTTGGACATCACAAGCCTCTTCTTCCATCGCAGACCTGCTGTTGAGTCGTAGCCAGTGTGTTGTTGTCGGTGGTTAGAAAGCTGCTATTGAATCAGTTCCTGAGAGGAAGCGTGTGTGTGTGTGTGTGTGTGTGTGTGTGTGTGTGTGTGTGTGTGTGTGTGTGTGTGTGTGTGTGTGTGTGTGTGTGTGTCAGTGTTGGCTCAAGGCTCTGTTTACACCTGTCCTATACCTTAAAGCACACATGTGTCATTACATTAACTGTTCCAGATCTGCTTTGGCGTCCTCTTAACTGTAGTCTTACAGCACAGTCTAATTACTGAAATCAGTCACTTTTAATGCTGCTGAGGCTAAAATGAAAAGTTTTATTGTATCTTTTTGAAAATACACAGGAGGGACTGTTGAGGACATGTAAAAAAAAAAAAAAAAAAAAAAAAAAGATGATATTTGCAAGTCCTGCATGTGTGGGTCTGATCACTTCTCAGAGAAATGGAAATTCATAGAAACTTTGCTCCTAATTAGCATGTTTTTGAGTTGTTGTTTTTTTTTATTTCCCAAATGGAAAAGCAGCTTGTTTTGTTGTTGGTTTGGGAATGTAAATGTCTGATCATGATAGATTAAAATCACTTGTTGGCAGTATAATTCATTTATTAAGCCTGCACTCCTCCTCTTTCTGTCTGGGTTAATTTTGTAGTCTGAAGCAGTTTTATTGCTTGTCTTAAGATCAGTCATTGCAGCCGGTGGCAGACAAATTTCTGTTTTCATATGCAGTAAAAACCTACTTTTGTGAACCTTTGTTTTATAAAAGGTATCAAGTTTCAAAAGATATCAAGTAAGTTTGTGTCTTGAAATTAACAAAATGAACATGAGTGCACTGTTGAAACGTCAGCTGAAGTAAATCTTTTATTCTCAACAAAATTATTAGAATTTGTAAAACAGCTGACAGTTGCACTTGCTTCTGTCTGTATTGAAATCAATACATTTACTATCTAAGCAATAAAGACAGCAAAATTATTATTATTATTATTATTATTATTACAAAACCAGGGCAACCTATTAATCATAAAATGTATATTAATGTGCTATAATAAAAAGTTGCTTTCAAATTAAATGTTTCTAATGTCAGTGAAACAAGTTAGATTTATATGCAGAAGAATACAATAGTACATGTTTTTACTGATGTTAAAAAGTTAAGATCTTTAAAATGTCAACAAGTGACTGATATTAATTATTGAAAATCATTTGGCTATTTTAAAAACAGTTTAGTGCAGTAATTTAGTCAATTTCTGCTGAACATCTCTGAATCACTGCAGATGCAATAAAGCTACCTCATTTTTAGCAGCAAACCGATTTGCTGTTGACTGATTCTTTTTTAATAACTTCCATCTTTTAAAGTTACAGACCTTACACATAAATACCAATCAAACACAATCAAACTGAAGCACAAGAATGATGTATCTGCTGCTGGTAAAAATAATATGCTAGTATACATGAAGGAATGTTTTTTGTGTATATTTGAGTGAATGTGTGAATTTTCAATAACCTGAAGATTTCTGCATGTTGCTGTTGCACAGCTCCAATGATTTGGGTTTTATTAGATCAAATGCTTCTTGAAACTAGGAGTTTTAACTCTATAGACTTCTTTGTTTAAAGTACATAATAAAATACACTGTCCGGCCAAAAAAAAAAGGGTCACACACTCTAATATTTCGATGAACCGCCTTTAGCTTTGTTTACAGCACACAGTCACTGCGGTATCGTTTCGATAAGCTTCTGCAATGTCACAAGATTTATTCCTGTCCAGAGTGGCATTAATTTTACACTAAAATCTTGTATTGATGGTGGGAGAGTTGGAACACTGCTCAAAGTCTTCTCCAGCACATCCTAAAGATTCTCAATGGGGTTAAGGTCTGGACTTTGTGATGGTCAATTCATGTGTGAAAATGATGTGACATGCTTCCTGAATGTCCCAACAACAGCACACCTATCTGTGCAGAGTCACCTTTCCACTACAGGTTGAAGAATCTACTCTAATAGCTTTAGTCCAGAAATCCTGTTGACTGTTATCTGAAATTCCATATATGGACAAAGACATTTAAATAAGTTCAATCTAATTACACTGCCTGTCCAAAAATAAAAAATAAAAAATAAAAAAGTCACCACCTCAATTCAACTAAGTAAATAAGTAGGAGCCACCCATTGGATAATCACTTCACTTGCTTTGCTATTTAGATCTATTTTATTTGTTTTTGTCAGAACTGTGCATGTTAGCTTGCTTCCATCAGTCTGAGGACATGGGTCTGAATTATGCTTAACATCAACGCACTGAATAAATGCAGCCATTTACCATTTAGACCTGTCTTCAGACTTTATTAGAGGTTTCCCTTCCATCACCTGGAGGCAGCAAGACTTGTATGTTTCCTGTGTCCTGCTGTTAAAACACTGTAGCTTGATTAAATCATGTAAAACTGACACCAGTCACATATTGTCTGGTAAAAGGTCATTACCAACATATGTTACTGTATTTGCTTCTCTGTATTATCCACTCATGGCAGCAAAGCTTCATGAAAAGTTATGTTTCGACTACTCAGTGCTGGTCTCTTTTTAACACTGAAGATGTAATGTTTTCCCACGTCGTAATGATAGTGTTCTGTAGCTTAAACCTAACAACATGTGGGACACAGGATAGTGTCGGTAAAACTAATCCATGTTGCACCTACTTTTACTCAAATGCATATCTGGTAAAAGTCATTTAGTAGTAAACATCAGTCATATGAGAGTGAGGTGGTGTTTCCACAATTCTTTCCTGGCCTTCGTATATCAGATAGCAGCCTCTCCGCTGTTAAGGTCGTAATAAAATTTGTTGCTGTTAGCGGACACTGAACTCTTCCTGCTGCTTTTCACCAGCCACTGGAAAACCTTTTTTTGCATCCTTCATCACTGAAATTCATCTTTTGAACTTAGAGCTAACATCTGATATGATAATAAAGTCTACCTCAATATTTTTTATACTTCAAGTAAAAAAAAAAACACCATAAGGCACAGTGTGCCTTTGTAGTGACCATGCTTAGGAACCACCCTGAGATCGGGCAGCCATGAAAACTGCTATGGAATTTAGAAAAAAAAAACAAAAAACGAAACAGCCCTTTAAATCCAGAAATTTAAAAAACTATATCACAGGGGACAGGAATAGTTTTTATAGATTAACATAACCCGAGGATGTCATATATACACACACACACAGCACTTAGATACTATAACAATCTATAAAGCAAAATGTATAAGAAGAAAATTATACAATGCACCGACAATTTAAAAAAATCAATGACAGTAATTATAACAATAAGAAGATTCAGCGTCTCAGAAACCACAGGGGTTCAAAAAGCTGGCTCACCTTTAATCATGTATGTATGTCACCATGGTAACCCATGCTGCATGGGTAACCTGGTCTGCCACAGATTAACTTCAGAGGATCAGATCAAAACATGACAAATACCAGACTGCTGACCAATCAGAGCACTTCTTCATTATCCTTTGTGATCCTTAAAGTTTAATTTAGTAGATGCTTTTATCCAACTCTAAAGGACAAACACACACAACAGAGGCAACTGTAGTCCAAGGACGATGGATCAGCATGTGGACAGGACTCAGGGATCAAACCACTGACGCTGATATTAGTGGACAACCATCTCAACAACAGCCTGAGCCAAGAGTTTACAATAAAGTGACAAACAAGATAGCGCAATGAATTCATTTTATTGGTAAGAAATATCCTGATCAGTTAAATGGGCAGCTAAACTGATAAATGATTATTCTTTGCATTACTTCGTCAGAACTCAGAATAACATAGGCTAACGTTTTGATAATAATTGGAAATAACACATGTATTTTATTAGAAAAAGCCAGAAAAACCTCATCACACATGGAGTAGTTTTCTCTTCATGTCTTCTGAAATTGAGTCTTAGTTCAGAGATGATCATGGACTTCCATTAACTGAAATCATCTCAGTCATCTCTAGTAACATATCACTGTCTGAACACAAGTCTGAACTACCAGTGTACTGTCCAATCTCAACAGTATGGTTTGTTCCATTCGTACAGTAGCTCTACCCATACCAGCCACGATGGGATTGTGTGAACGAAGCAAGCTACCTGTGTCTGAATAATGGAATGGCGTCACTTTAACAGATTGATGAAGCCTCCCATGTCTTTAACTACAACTCAACTACCTTTACAAGTTTATGTGTATGGCACATTCATAATTTTTTTGTCACAAGAGAAGAAAAACACCCTCCATCCAAATAAGTCTGCACTTTGAAAATGCCAGATGTATTTTATAAAGACATATGTAATAACACAGATTTAAACTTAATTAAATTTGTTTTCTGATGCATACTGTATCTCGAATTAGTAGTTTTATTGATTTGTTCTGTACTGCCAATACGTCTGTCAGCAACCTGAAACTAAACCATTCAGATGATCTTCTCTCTCTCCCTTTCTCTGTCTCTCTCTCTCAGGCCCCTGAGTCCGGGCGGTGTTGAGCACATAAAACTGGATAGAATAATTGTATCAGTACTAGTTGTGTACTGCGCCTTGTCCATGTAGCTGGTCTGCTTTAGGGTGCCATGGCCACAGGAACCCAGGGCCACCGTGACCACATCTTGGAGAAGGCCAAGCTCACACCACCCACAGGGCGGCACCGGAGAGCAGAGGGCAAGCCGAAGAAGAACTTCCCCTGCCAGGAGTGTCAGAAAGCCTTCAACAGTCTGGAGAAGTTGAAGGTGCACTCGTACTCTCACACAGGAGAAAGACCCTACCGCTGCTCCCACCCAGACTGCACCAAGGCTTTCGTCTCCAAATACAAGCTGCTACGGTACAGACAAGCAGCAGTACATAGCAGGCTGCAGCATGTTGCTTTTTTCTTTATACTTTTGGTAACATAATGCTCTGTAGTCAGAATGATGTGTTGATGAATGCAGGTTTTCAGGTGTTGTTTTGTGTAATGTGAAGCATGCCTACTTATAACATTGATTGATTGAAACTGAGTGCTCATAGAATGTGTCTGTGTTCCAAGGCATATGGCAACTCACTCGCCAGAAAAAAACCACAAATGTTCATACTGTGAGAAAATGTTCCACCGCAAGGATCACTTAAAGAATCACCTACACACTCACGACCCCTACAAGGAGGCGTTCACCTGTCAGGAGTGTGGCAAGAGCTACAACACCAAGCTGGGCTTCAAACGCCACCTCGCCCTCCACGCTGCCAACAGTGGAGACCTCACCTGCCAAGTGTGCCTGCAGCCGTTCCCCAGCACTGGGGTTCTTCTAGATCACCTCAAAACACATGCTGGCAAGTCCTCTGGTGGGACCAAAGAGAAAAAGCACCGCTGTGAGCATTGCGAGCGGCGGTTTTACACCCGTAAAGACGTGCGACGTCACATGGTGGTACATACCGGACGTAAGGACTTCCTTTGCCAGTACTGTGCCCAGCGCTTCGGTAGGAAGGACCACCTGACGCGTCACATGAAGAAGAGCCATGCCCGGGAGCTGCTGAGGGTAAAAACTGAGCCAGCTGATTCGCTGGAGCCCGTTGTCTATGACTTGGCGTCTGGGGGCATCAAGGGTGAGCTCCCGGGTATGCTGACGCCGAGGCCGCACCAGCTCAACTTATATACAGGCCCTGGCCTGGACTCAGAACCCTTCACCACCCCCACACACCCTTTTTCTTTAAAGTACCCACTGGGCTCCAACTTTACCTCATACACTGTCTCCGCACAGGAGCGGGAGCAGAATCTAAAGGGAGAACTGGAGACCTACCTGATGGAGCTGCAGAGCAGCATGCCCTCCTCCTCCTCTGCAGCCCAAGAAACCCAACTCTCCTCCTCCAAACTTGAGTTGGAGCCTCAAGTGAGCGTGCTGGAGGGAGTGAGCGAGGAGGAGTCTCTGTCTAAAATGTCCACCTCGGTGGCCTCAGCCACTGCAGGCGACTCTCTGGCCTCATCCTCGTCTCTGATTGACTTCTCACAGCTTTTCAACTTCCTTCCACTCAATGGGCCTCCATACAACCAGGCAGGAGGCAGCGGAGGGCAGGGTGTTGCCTATACACCCAATGAAGAGCCCGCACCTCTAGTCCAGCTGCCGCCGCAGCCCTCTGAAGGCCCAGAGGCTGCAGAGAGTCCACTTCAAGGGCTTCCCTCGTCCTTCATATCCAACCTGAGCACACCCACCACACTGCCTCGCTTTCACCAAGCTTTTCAGTGATCCAGTATGTACTGCATCGTGCACACATGCACCCTAACACACACATACTGACATGCACTTAGAGCAATACAACTCCATCAGCAGACAAACGCCAAAACAAGATGCCAGTAACACACGTTTGATATTAGCACTTCTGTTCTTTTTATATGACAACATGAGCAGACACTAACACACACACACACACACACACACACACACACACACACACCTCCACACAAGGTTTGGCTTGATCTGCTTTCTAATGGCTTCTGTCTCCTTTTCACGATTTGGCAAATCTCCATTACCAGGATTCCCTGATGTTGTGTTTCCATAATAGTAGAAAAAATATTCTCTTATGCTGTGTGTAAGTATGCAAACACAATATTCAAGTAGTTCATTTTTTCTTATTTGCCCGTTTTATAACAGTATCACTATCTGTTCGGATTACCAGGAGAAATAACCTGCAGGCTACAGTATTCATATATATCTTTAATCAGCTACGAGCTGCGCAGGTTCACACTTCACAACAGATGCTTTAGTGCACTGCATCACTAAGATCAGTGCAGAAACATGCCACGTACACAATAATAAAGCAAAAACTGTACAGTACAAGTCTATTTAAATATGAACTTGTACTTTGGGAGTTCACATAGACGAATGCTAGTAATTTGATTGCAATGGCGTTTTCTTTTCTCTACAATAGACTGTAGGCAGATTTTGCAATGTTTATTGTTTTTTGTATAGCACTTTGACCTTTGATGTCATCTGACATCACAGACAATTTTATGTTATTTAGTATGTCTTTTTCTGGAACTTTAAAGGACCAGTCTGCAGTTTTGCTATGCTTTGTCTATTTACATCCTTTTAATACATCATATACTATAAAGTATATAATTTAAATGGAAATCAATTTGCTTGAATCCATCATAGTGATCATGTCTGCTTGTATTTTTGGAATAGATGTAATGTACACCGTGAGCCCATGAGCTGCATCACCACATAGTAGCATGATATCACCTCATCAGCAGACATCCATCTATTACACAACAGGGTTTCAAGTCTCTTTGAGTTTATTTACAATATGAAGTGAAGTTATAGAAAACTATGAGTTACCCAAGAAAAAACATCATCAGTTTAAACATGTTAAAGTAAAGTTTTTTGCAAAAAGTTAATGACAGTATATGTCATTCGTGGTAAATAACATAAAATATTCAAAAACTGCAGCCTGGTCTTTAAGTTCAATCCATTAAGCAGACGTTCAGTCACATTATCATAGACAAGTTACTGGAACTACTGGACAACAGTATTAGAGTTTTCCATTTCAATTTTGGCAGTTGGTGGGTTGTCTAGTCACATTTTATCTTATGCCCCCCATAAACAGCGGGGGTGGGGTGTTCTTAGTTATCTCCCCAACCCCAAACCAAAGGCAACCAAACCACAGACAGAGCTGGCTGCATTACTGCAGAGTGTTCAGGTAGATGGGAAAATATCTGTCTCGCTAATCTCATCAGATTATTTCAACATGGAGACACTAAGGGCTGTCATTCTCCAGTTGCCCTCACTAAACACCTACTCTACCACAAACACAGCATCCATAGTTGAAGTTCAGGTCAGCCATGTATCTGTGTCAACAGGTACCAGTCTACACACAGAAAACAGACAAATTACACTGTTGACCATGATACACAAACACACATAGGCATTCGCTGTTTATGACCCAGTCAGGATCCACGTCAACCACCAGTAGGAGTGAGGACTACAGGCTCAGTCTGTCGTTGCTAATGCCTTTGAACATGGCTGCTGTGCTGTTTATTCTGTGTCCTATTTTTCAAACGATAGATAGCCATGTTTGTGAATGTCTGAATGAATCTAAGGTTTTTAAATATTGAAAATTTATTTTACATGTGTTATGGTTATCTACCAATAACCATTGAGTTTTATGCTACATAAAAGGTTAAAAACACAAATCATCAGAGGCTGCATGTAATGCTTTGCATTTTACAAATGCCAGAGTCCCTATTTTTTAATTAATAAGGTGGAACTGTGTCCCACCCCCTGTACCTAGTACATGTATATAAATGGCTTGAAATCACTTTCCTGTTAGAACAGAGAGATATTTTAATATAGGGAAGGCAGAGGAACGTTTATTACCATTTATATACACATTTCCCAAAGTAGAACCATAGAAAACATCTGCGAAGTTACCCTTTAAAAAAATGACTTGTACTTATGAATAACTATAATAACTATAATAATAAATAATAAAAAACAATCTCCCCAGTATATCACAATATATATATATGTATGTAAAGCATTACTTCTTTTAATTTTTTCAAATGAAACAAACATTTTCCAGATTAATGGAGAATATAACTAAACATCTGCTGTGTTAACCTAATATTCCAGCCGTGCACCATCATTAAAGCAAAGACCTTCATTTATAATATATCAATTCAGTTTGTATCATCCAGTGTGGAACTCCACAATCATACATGAAGTAATGTAATGTGAAACTGCCAAAATGTGCTGCTATTTTGGCATTTTAGCCAAGAATGGAATGTGAAACAAATAATTCAGATTGTTTATAGGATTGTTTTTCCGAGTGTTTCACCTTGGTAGTCATTCCATTTTTAAAGTGTGGCTCTGAATGTTCTTCTCAAACATAAATCATTGTTAGCTTGTGCAGTTTCCCGGGAGGTGTGACTGATCTGTTAAAGCTTAATATTCAGGCCTCGTGCACCACGTCCACTAGTAATACAAATCCAACGTAAACTCCAAAATACCTTTAAGCTCACAAACAGCTCAGTTGGTTAGTGGTTAAAAATAAATGTTCACAAGTATATGGTCCGCCTTTCTCTGGCATAACCCCCCGTTATGTTTAGATTAAAGTTGAGATTCCAGCAGAAAACATAGCTCTATGCATTTTGCCCCTTACATCTTTAATCTGTGATTACGAGCTAGCTAAGCTAAAAACATGGAAAAGCCCTCTAGAAATGCATTCATCTGTGTTTGGGCATCTCCCAGGTGTAAATATGTAGAATTGTGAGAATGCATCATTTAGATCATATGTCATGGAAGCCTTGACTAACTTTAAAAGACTTCACTTCAAGTGCAGTTGAACATGTTGGAAGATGTTTTTTTTTTAACCTCTTTAGGAAAAGAAAAACGTCAAAGCCCATTTCACTCTATAGAGGTACAGTATCTACACATGCAGAGTTTTTGAGATTTGCCTCTGAGACTTGTACTCCAGTACAATGGACGTTAACAGGCCTCAAAACACTGAAGAATTCATCCCAGTGTCTTTGGGAATTGGAAGAGGAATTGTGTTCAGTCCACTGCACTATTCCTCATGCACTGCCACTGGGAGTAGCGTTCCCCCATTAGGAAGCACAGAATATGGGTGTGGGGGTAGAGTTGGTGGACGAGCACATGTCTGTCACTAATTCAGAATACAGGAATGTATTTCTGTAACAGATCTGCCAACAAATGTGCCTTAAATTTAATTGTGACTATTACACTTTTTCAACCTTATCAATACCTGAGTTGCCTTGCACAGAGATTATACGTAATAGTGGTGGAAGAACTACTCAGATTGGCGTCTACCATCCATTCATCCAGCCGTTACATTTTACATTTATCCTGTTAAGGGTCGTAGGGGAGTTTGAGCCAAACCCAGGTGTCATTGGCGAGAGGCAGGATACAATCTGGACAGGTCCCCACTCGAATCACGAGTGGGATATGCAGTACACAGAAAGGCCCAGCTAGATCGTGATTCAAACCCGGGAACTTTTTGTGGTGCGGTAGTAACAATGCTACTGTAACTGGAACAATGCTACTATGAAAATAATCTTATTTTCAATCTGGAAAGATTTAGCAAATTAAACCAAAACTATCTGCATGGATAGATACAGTACCACTCGAAGGAAGAATGTGTTTAGCTATGTTCTGCAGTCCATCAGACCTTCCACCTTCAACTAAACCATTGGGCAGGGTGCTTTTCAGCATTGTCTGGGGCTTTTTTTATGATTAACTAAGAAATTCTATGTTAAGTTGAAGCTGTATGTAGCGAAACTCCACCCAACTTGGCATTTACTGTTAATGAATCAGTAGTTGGAGTTCTGTCATGCAGAGCGGTGAGCAGTAGCTCCTTTTCACCTCAGATGCAGAGTCCTCAGTGCCTAGATCAGTCCACACAGACACAGATGCAAGTTCTTTTTTTCAACATGAAGCTAATCATAGTAGCATCACTGCTCATCCATCAGTGTGGACATAATCACATTGGAATCCTATTTTGTGCCTTATTTATTATTGCCACTTAAACATGTCAGCTGTTTGTTGTAATTTAAAATTAATGTGGAAAATACGTTGGAACAGATGCACATCAAAAACACCTAGAGCTCAAAAATTAACAAAAAAGTAGTGCAGCATCTTCTAACATCACCGAAACGTCTAAATTATGTTAACATGTCAAAAAATGCACAAGACAGGGTGAACATGCGTTAGCACTGAGAAGTTGCTTTGACATGGTAATATCAACTGTCTCTACCAATCCTAAATAAGTTGTTCATTGAAATTTAGATCTGAATGTGGAAGTGATGCACTTATATATTTAATATTGCACTTGCCCTCACTACCCAGCAATGTAGGGCTGGGATTGTGCTGAAATGTGAAATTCTGTACTGAAAGCTAACATCAAACGTCTGGTCAGAGTGAGAATTGTGTTGACTTAATGTTGGACTGAGTGGATCCTGATTTAAACGAAAGTGTGGGGAAACACACATCTGTTGTAGTGACGTACCGGCTCACAGACATAGTAAAAACAGCGATGGGAAAGCAGCATAACTCCCTTGGAAACTGTTTTCTTCAGGTAAAATTTAAAGCTACGGTATTTTTTGGGAACAAATATTTCCCAAAACCTTAATGTGGAGAGCTGTTGAACTGTTGAAACGTCCCATGAGGTTTGGCATTGTGAACAGCCTGATGGTGCATAGTTGTACCTCACTTGTGAGTCAGTTTGGATAAAAGCATCTTCCAAATGAAGAAATGCAAATGTAAACGTTTTTTAATGAGGCTCACATTTCTAACCAATCAGATAATTCAAATGATTTGTGCTTGATCAGTAAATTTTCCAGCTTCTTACTTATTGTAATAGATGTGCAGAGAATAGCGGAACAGGGAAAGGAAGGGCTGGACGGGGGCGAAGCAAACTGGGTTGATTTCCACTTTTATACTAGTGCTTGCTAAAATTACATCCTGCAGCTTTAAGTCTACAGTGTTAAAATGGCAGTGATAAAGAACAAAAACAATTTATAACAGCACTCAATGATAAAAAGCCTAAAGGTGATGTTAGATGATGATGATATTATACTATAAAACAAATACTGCATATGTATGTTGGACACTAGCTCTTTTTAAACTTTAGAGAGACGCTGGAAAGCACAATACGCTGCACAGGTGTCGTCACACTTTCCCTTCCACCACGGCAGTTAACAGATGGAGTGTGGTAGTTACATGAAATGTCTGATGCATACATAACCCAAGAGTGTTACCATTTACCTCACATCCTCATCTTGTTTTTTGCGCTGCGGCGTTCAAAAATAACGATGAACCAGAAGTGTTAAGTCCCCCTTTGTCCTTCCTGAACGACAGGATCTGACGAGACACAAATGGATTTTGTCTGTATGCGTGAAGTGTAGACTTGAATGTGTAATGTTTCAAAGCAGTTATGGATGTTTGCTATATGTATTTGTATCTTGTGAAGGTTTGTGTTCTTGCGGGAGATGTAAGCAAGCCCCTCTCTCATAGTAATCATAGCACTTTTTTGTAAATCGAATGCCTTCTCTTCTCCAATGCCTTTCCTTTTAGTGTAAAACCTTTATTACAAATGTATAGATGATATATTTAGCTCTTTTAGAGAACAATAACATGTACAGTGCATACAATATAAAATGTTTTATTTTTACAGGTACAGTTTTGACAGTGGTTTTGTTTTTTTTTCCTATCAGAGTGTCATTTTTTGCTTTACTTGCACAAATGTTCTGTGTATCTCATTGATGGGGCTTTTGAAACAAATGATGTACCTTCAAACACAGATTTCTATAGGCCTCGTTTTTCCAGGTCTTGTTTGACTATTCAACTGCTGGTTTAGGTGAAAGCACAGGCAACAATTAAGCTTAAATGGACAGTCATATACTTAATATCATCTTGTTGTTTGATTGGTTGGAAAGATAAGAATCTTACTTGTTCAATAACTCCTAGGGTATTGTTTTACCCTCTTTAATCATCCCTTGACCTTAGTGCAACAAAATTTGGTTTCAGTCTGAAAGCTATTGTGTGACACATCTTTTTTTTTTTTCTTTGCTCAGTGAGCTAGGGTCAGTAAAACTCATTTGGACTGGGCAGAAGTCGTAGTTGAACGTTCAAAAAGCTCTACACATCAGAGAATGTACAATGATCCAAATTTGGAGTGTAAGTATCAAATCATGTTTCTTAAGCTAATCTACTGTCCCAGGCAAAAAAAAAAAAAAAAAAAAAAAACAAGTAGGAAAAGCAGAAATTGTCCTGTTTATGTGGCGATGAGGAGACAGGAGGTGCTCTTCAGTGAGCGGCACAGACCTTAAGCAATCCATGTCGAACTTCTTTATAAGCTTCAGTGAACTTTATTGAATGTGTATGTACAGTAAGAAACACTGCAATACTGCAATATATTTTGGTACTGGATCAAGCTGCTAACATACTTCTAAAGCTCCTTAAGGTGCTTCAGACTTCTTTTGTAGTTCTTAAATGTATCATTTGTACAAACAAAGCATCCGGATTAGCTGAACGGTCGTAAGGCATGTGTGTGCCCGGTTGTACTATATAGCTACATATATTTTGTATTGTACTGTGACTTTTGTAGGCTTCTTACAGACGTGCCTGTAATATCACATGCCTCCCTCTCCACCCCCTCCCCACCTGTGTTTTGTTTTTTGTTTTCTGGGTTTTTTTTTTGGGAAACTGAGTCACGGTGGGAGGTTGCTCTGAGTGAAGTCATTCAGCAGAGGCGAACGCGTCTGTGCTGACGCTGAGAAACTCCGTGTGATGCTAGTGAAAAACGAGCTGAGGAAGATCATGAGACAAACTGCATTCCAGCCATGTTGGTTTTTGTTATCCGTTGCATTTCAATAATGCCATCCTGTGACAACTATGGACTCATTGCTAATGCTCAATATTTTACTTCAAATCTATTTTACAAACTACTGTTGTATTTTTATAAATATAGGCAAAGTATTTCACATAAACATATATATAAGTAAATATATGTGTATATGTTTATAGGTTGTGTAAAATAAAAATTAATGCTGCAGCTTTTATCCATTGTTTTATTTTTTTTTTTAAACATTGATATCATCCAAAGAGGCAGATTATTTATTGTCTGGCAGAGTAACCTGATCTGATTTACATACCTTGCTGCTATGATACAGAAGAGCTGCAGACGTCAACTCCAGTGTTTTCACACAATGTAATGAAAGTTCAATAAACATAACCGAAGGGTCCAACCGAGTCTGTTTGGTCAATGCTAAAACTGCTGTGTCGTTCACTGGGATTCTGTGTGTAGCTCACTGCAATGTCACCGAAAAATAGCAGAGGTGGCGCAAGTACACGAACTCACTACACAAGTTGCAGTACTACAGTAAGTACGTGCTCAACATTTGACTTAAAGTACAAAAGTAAAAGTAGCTCCATTAGCAGTAGCATCAATCCAGCTCAGTTACTCAAAGTATTTTAAACACTAGTCAACTTTAAAGTCTAGTCCTCATATGGTCCACATACTCCTCTTAAATAACTAAGTATTACCATTAAAAATACTTTAAGCACCAAAGTAAAAGTACTTAAGTACTCATTATGCAGAATGAACCAATTCAGGATTATTATGGGATTAGAAATATTGATGCATTAATGTGGAAACATCACTAACATAGCTGCTGTTAATGTAGTTAATCCATAATCATACAGCAACACGGGATAGATTAGATTTTGTACAGAAAATCTACATGTGCCCATATATATATATATATATATATATAATATATATATATATATATATATATATGTATTGCTGTGTTTTCTGGCTTCTGGATTTGCCTCCATGTCGTTTGGCTTTTTTGATTTCTGCTCAGTCTGTTCTGCTGGTGATGTAATTGGTTTATTTAATCTTTAGAGAGTGGTGAATATCAGTATGATAAGACAACGTAAATCCACCCTCTTCACCACTGTTCACAGTAACAGAAGACTGCAGAGCCCAGGTAGTGTAAGCAAAGCTCTAGTTAAGTGTCTCTGCGTCAAATTTCAACTGAGCCATGCTGTGTTTTACTGTCGTCTCCCTGCCCTCACGTTCCTGCTTCTCCATGTGGAAAACTGTGAATTTAAACTCTGGCCACACTTTCAGGTTGTCCTCACCTAACCATGGACGGACACAGTGCAGTGACATGATCAGTGGCAAAGAGTCGTGCTTCAAGCTTATCATGAGGAGACTGATGATGGACACACACCCTGTCCTGCTCTGTCTTCTGGTGACAGTGAAGGAGTTGTTCAAACGTGGGCATCTGTTCTTACAGGGATCCTGCAACGCTGCAGAAGTCTCAGTGAAAAGACTGAAAAAGAGACACACACACACACACACACACACACAGGCTCTGAGCTGTGTAACATGTCGCCCACCCCCCGCCTCATGCTGCATCTACTTTGTCAAACTTTGTGTCTGTGCACTCTGCGGACTCCACACTGCACAGAAAGGCCCATATGGTGAAGCTGCTGATGAAGTAGCCAATGAAACTCACACATGCTGCAGCTATTTTTTGACACACATAAATAATACCGTGCTTTACTATAACAGAATGTAAAAGGTGGTTCATGTTACGCCGTCCTCCCCAACTGTAGATTGCGTAAACTGAGTTGAACCATCGGGATGAACCCGTTGAACCCAAACAAAGCATTACATACTCCACAACACTAAGTGGCGGTGTGGCTGCCCGTGTGTGTGTGTGTGTGTGTGTCTGCGCTGAAAAGCTCTTCAGCCTTCAGCCCTGCTGCTCAGTCAGTTGCAGACTTCAGGCTGCACAGACCCGCTGCCGCTCACGATGCCTTCACCGATCCCCGTGACTCGCCTGCTGCCCAGAGACATCTACCCTTCTCTCGACATCGGCGCCTGCAGCAGCCCGCTGAGCAGACACTCCCACGGCTCCACGTTACAGGTCCCGGTCCAGCGGCTCCACGGTAAAGTCGCCACCCGGCTCTGGTCCTCCGTGATCCTCTGGAAGGAGCTGCGGTCTGCGCAGCCTGTGGGCTCCGGAGGATTCGGCTCCGTCTACAAGGCGGACTACCTCGGGGAGACCGTTGCGCTGAAGAAAGTGAAGAAGTGCACCAAGAACAAGCTGGCGTCGCGGCAGAGCTTCTGGGCTGAGCTCAACGCGGCACACCTGCGCCACAGGAACGTCGTGCGCATCATCGCGGCTACCACCTGCGTACCCGCGGATTTTGGAGATGAAGGCAGCATCGGAACCATCCTGATGGAGTTCGTGGGGAGCAGCAACCTGCAGCAGATCATCTACGGACGTGCGGAGCTGCTGGGGGGCGACAGGTGGCTCCGCTACTCCACAGACATCGCACAGGGCTTGCGGTTCCTCCACTCGCACAGCATCGCGCACCTGGACATAAAACCGGCCAACGTGCTGGTGTCCGCTGACGACGTCTGCAAAATCGCCGACTTCGGCTGCTCGTTGAAACTCGACGGCGGCGGTGAAGTGAGCGCTGTCAGCCCGCTCCTGAGCCACGTCGGTGGCACGTACACGCACAGAGCCCCGGAGCTGCTGAAGGGCGAAGGGGTGTCCGCTAAGGCGGATATCTTCTCTTTCGCAATCACCTTTTGGCAGCTGATCACCAGAGAGCAGCCGTACGCCGGCGACAGGCAGCACGTGCTTTACGCAGTGGTGGCGCACAACCTGCGTCCGTCTGTCCGGGACCATCCGGTGTTCAGGTCGCAGCAGGGGCGGCTGTGCAGTGCACTAGTAAGCCGGTGCTGGAGCGGAGGGCCCCAAGACAGACCCAGTGCCCAGGAGCTGCTGGCTGAGCTGGAGCAGCTGCGCGCCCCGGATATGAGTTGATTTTTACTGCTGTGAGTTTCATGGACACGTTTTAGGAGCGTTTTGGTTGGTGACTTCCTGCAGTGAATGACCAGTTCCTGTATGCGATGAAGAAAACACCAAATGTGTGCCTTATTGTTTACTGTTGAAGACAGAACGCGTGCTTCACTGCTCTGTGATGTGAAGTGATGCACCTTTGGTACAAAGTAGCTCCTGTTCGTTGAAGCAGTGACACCATACACTGGTGTTGATTGCAGCGTGATGTTTAATCATGCCAGGCTGTGAGGCATCCTTCAAAAAAAGCCACTGCTGCCAGAATCCTCATTAACCACTTCAGGTTTTTAGAATAGTTATGAGCAGTGACACTGTGGGATCAGGCTGAATGCAGGTGGCGTCGTTTGAGCAATTTGTTCTTGTCTTGAGAAAAGCCAGATCACTGATTGTTGTCAAGAAAACCAGCTGGTTTGGATCAATGAGTCACTTATTGGAGGACACATGGTAAAACCTCCTTTAAAGATAGATTATAGTTTTAATGAGTGTAGTTTAACAGCACACCATATTAAGTTTCTCTGCGTAAAACCGATCTTTTAGTTTGTCATTTAATTTGCCAACTCAGGGCAGCCACACTTTAAATAACTGAAAGGAACTTTTAGCCTCGTCTTTCTTAAATATGTTGTTTATAAATATGATGTTTTATATGTCTTGTTATGAAATTTAACTGTGATGGGTTTTCATTAAAATTATTTTAATACTATAAATGTGTCTTACTTATCATTCCACCTTCCACCACCTGCATTGATGACTTGATGCTGACTCGCTCTTTCTTATTCTGCTCATCATTTGCAGTCATTCTTCCGTTACTTGTGCATTTCTTCGTTGTTGCTGGATCGACTGTTCTCTCTGTAGGTAGGCTCTGGGTCAGGGGGCTTTCTTAGCCCTCTGTTCCCTGGACCTTGTGGCCAGTAGACCTGTTCAAGTGCAACTGTATTGTAACACTTTAAATGCTGTGTTAGACACAGAGTGTTGGTCCAATGCTGACGGGCAGAAAATGCATCGGTGACACTATAACTGTCTGTCACACTTCAGGCGTCACCATGTTTGAGCAATGATTCCTTTGCCGACATTTCTCTTCACCTACTTGATCTAATTCACTGCCACTGGTCTTTACTCTGTGGGATCCTGTCCTATCACCTGCATTCATATACCTCTTTCTCTGTTGCTACCTTGAATCACTTTTGTTGTGCTTTTTCAGCAGATCTGCACTTCAAGATCAAACGACTGGAGAAAATGATTAAAATGTACGGCCTATTAAATAATTTCTAAAGCAGTTAAATGAATGTCTAAAACATCCAGGCAGCCTTTAACACATTTCAGTTCAGCCAAACATAGGTCAATTTAATGGTACACATGCATTACATCAAAGCACAATAATAATAATCCATTTTATTTAGACAGTACATTTACAGACAAAGACCTTTTACATAGACAAATATGAGGCTGACTTTGCTGTACTTCAGTTCTGATGCAGCTTCAGCACCTGCAGCTGGACTGTGGGATGAGCTGCAGTGTATTCAATACAAATATCACAATAAAGAATGACTGCACTACTGGAACAGAAAATCCATAATCACATTGATTAGAGCATGATAGATGGACTCAATAATCACTGGCACAGAAATACGAACTAAAGAAAGATGTGCTGTTGCTAAGTCACCACTTCAACAGGTGGAGAAACTCCAGAAAAGAAATAGAAACTGGCAGCACGAGTTGACACCTGTAATGACGGTTCTGTGCTAAAGCACATTGATCTATGAATAACATCGTTCCATTAGTCAAATAGAGATTTTTATTGCACTAATACTGACAGAACATGACACAGTGAAACGGGAGAATCAATAAATACCTCAAAATATTTCATTTTGCAGTTTGACACTGAACCATTTCAAGCACTGAAGGAGAAACTACATTAGTACTGGCAACATGGTCACTACATGATATTCTCTTCCATATCATTTACATATATATCAATATCTGATGCTACACGTGTGAAAATAACACTACTGAAAATACATTTGTCAACTTTCAAGGAGTACTACTAAGTTTAGATACTCACAAGACACACATAACAAACATGTATGCTGCAGAAGCACACACACCATTCAACTCAGTGTTGTCTTTTCGTTCATTGGGTTGAGATGAAACTCCTGTGGAGTTCACAGTTGCATCTTTTAAAGTCCATGCTCTCAGTCTTTAGTCTCCATTGTGTTTGATGACATTGTCTGGGTTACTGAAGAGAAGTTTCTCTTTAAATCAACAACCAACGCAGTATTTCAGTGTGATGTCTACCAGGACAAATAGATTGGAACAAATTAATAGTAGTATAATAATACAAAGTCAGCAGTCATTGTGTAGTTACAGCAAATACTTGCAGAGTACATATACATTACAAAGTTACAGTAAAATTAATAATATGCCCTTTCAATGAGAACCACGTAAGAAAGAACTGTCTAGCTAACTCTGGTAATAATAGGTAAACATACCAGGCAAGGAGCAGCCCTGTGCTGCGCCCATCACATGATTGTGACTCTCTCAGGTGAAACGTGGGCAGCCGAGCCCACCGGCTCCAGGCGCTGGCATCGGTATTGACTGCTGTCCTGGCCCCGGCGGATCCGGTGGAGTTTGCGTGCAACACAAGGGAGCAGCATTAGCACCTTTCCCAGGATGACACACACTGGCAGTGCCAGGGCCACCATGAAACTGGGGGGCAGATAGAAACGATAGGCCTCCTCCTCGAAGGCTCGCTTCCAGCCAAACAGCAGGCCGTGGAAGGTGGCAATGAGCAGGGCGATGTATCCTAGAGTGGACTGGAGCACAGACAGGAATACCCATGATGACACACTCAGTAACAACAGAAAATGGATGCTGGGGGACTTCTACATGTCAGTGCCTATCGTGACTTGGGCAGATGACACATCATCCTTGCCTGCCCACCACGTGTCCACTTCAACTTAAGCTGCAGGACTAACCTCCAGTAAAATATGACCCATTTTAGAGCTTGTTCAATTTTGACTATATTTTCACTGACAGCTTGTTTCAAATGGAACGTGAAGTAAAATGTTTGCCTATCAATCATTCTTTTTGTTTTCTCCTGCGACAGGTCTTTAGTGTGGCTGTATTTAGCTGAAACATCCCATAATCACAGTGCTGAAACTAAGAAAAACACGTTTACCCATGTTGCTATCTGTGCACACTGCAACTTGTTATGTGAAAGTGTCAGGCCCCTGGTTTTTACGACTGTACCTGTATGAAGCTGAACTCCCTCCAGTTGAGCATGCTGTGGACAGAGGGGATGGAGGAGATGGCTAGGAGCGACAGGAGCCCGAGACTCATGATCCCAAAGGACACGTACATCTCCACCCTCCACACCTCCTCCTCATTCCACGCATTCTCCACGTTAGCGTGGACCTGCCGACGCAGAGGAGGGAAGTGATCATATGAAGCATGTTACATACTTAAAGCTAAGATTTTATTTCTGCAAGACTCCTTCAGTAACTGAATCAACCATAAAGCCCATATGACAAGCAATGTGCCTAATACTCCTAGTTATATTACTTTTGGAAAGAAGGAAACAAATCATTTCTCAAAATGTAGGAATACTTCCTCAGTTTTAGCAACAGATCCCCGCCTTGTGTTGTTGACAGGTCAAATGAATAAACATCAGTGTATGCATGCTGTCAAAATCCTCCATCCTACTGACCTGCTGGTAGGCAGTGTTGAGCAGCAGGTACCTCTCAGACCTCCTCATGGGCAGACAGAGGCTGTAGAGAACATGGACAGCAGCCAGGAAGAAGCTAAGGAGGCCCAGCTGCTTCCGGCTCTGCAGCCAGCCCTCTAGCCAGTGTGGGAAATGCCTGTATTTGGTACCATAGTAGAGCTGGTGGGCGGCTGCCAGTTGGCCTGCCAGATACACCAGGGCCAAGAGAGTGATGGCCACAGTGGGCAATGTCCGGTTCACCATCTCTATGGGGATCTTGTAGAAGTCACTCTGCTTGTATTTTACATAAGGGTGGATGATGTCTCGTACAAAAGAGTAAGCAAAGAAGAAAATGGAGAGAGCCACGGCAGCGAGGACGGGGCCCTTCCAGCCAGGAAATAACTGTATGGGCATGTTTTCAATGTCCCGCGACGACGACAGGGTGCCCATATCCACCGGCTGGAAACTGAGCTGGCGGGCTAACTCCATAATCTGCTGTCGCGCCTCCACTGAGTCACTGCAGATGAACACCTACGTAGAGCCAGGATTACAGATGGAGGAACTGGTTAGAGGACCAGGAAAGATGGAACAGAGAGGAGGAACACATAACGCATACAGTGTTATACGGTATATGATCTACACTGATCAGGCACAACGACTTGACATGTGGAGACATGGACTGCACTAGACCCCTAAAGGAGTGCTGTGGTATCTAGTATGAAGTTGACCACTTCTGATATTGCCTGCTGTTCTTTTCTCTCTCCTCTTTCCACCCACCCCAACCGGTCGAGGCAGTTGGCCGCCCACCATGAGCCTGGTTCTGCTGGAGGTTTCTTCCTCTAAAGGGAGTTTTTCCTCTCCACTGTTGCCTAAAGCTTGCTCAAATGGGATTGTTGGGTTTTCTCTATAATTTTTTTTGTATAAATATTTTCTGTAAGGTCTTAAACCTTAGACTGTAAAGTGCCTTGAGATAACTTCTGTTGTAAATTGGCGCAATACAAATAAAACTGAATTGAATTGAATTGAATTGATAGAGGCAGACCACTGCAGACTCACTGGAGCTGCAGTGTTAAAGATGATCTGACGCAGTCGTCTAGCCGTCACATCCTGGCCCTTGTCAAAGTCGCTCTAATCCTTACGCTTGCCCATTTTTCCTGCTTCTAAAAAACACAAATGTTCACTAACAGGTGCCACGATGAAGAGTGTATGTGTAGTTACCCTTGAAAAACATATCAGCGAGGCATACGTTTTCACTGGCTGCCATGGAATTGATGTTTACTCTACCTCACACACAGTGGGCTGCTGCCACAAATATTCACTAGATTGTCAAATGCACTGTAGGTTCATCCTCTAATGTCGAGGTTTGTATTAAAACAGATTTTAAAGTATCATTTTAGTTGTTAAAAGCGTCTGAAAGTGAGGTTGTGTCCTGCAACTTTGGATACCAGGCCACGGATCAGACAGACTGAGGAGTTATTTCAGGAGCTCTATTGTTGTGAGAGTCCTGTACAGCAGTTCATTTGTTCAGGAGTCCACTGGGGTTTTTTTTAATAATCTGTGGCTAAATTATGGGAGATTTAATGTGTCAGAAAGCCTCATTATCTGTCATCCTTGAAATGGATTTGAGCTGTTCTACTTATTTCTAATGCATATTGACACTGACAACACAGAATCACTTAAACTGAACACATTACCCTTAATAGCTAGAGGAATCTTCTATCTCTATCCTTTCTTTAAAACTGCCTCTGACAGTACCTGGGAGCTGGCGTCTTTGGGGCAGCTCTGCTGCATGGCCCAGGCTGAGATGACGTTGAAGCCTTTGACGACGATGGAGTCCGGCAGCAGTGAAGCCAGATACTCAGCGTTCGACTCTGGATACTGGTTCACCCTCCTGTTGTTACTCACATCCACCAGGATCTTTCCTGAAGAACAACAAGACAAACACATATAAACCGACTCCATCACGGCGGTGGTGCACTGGAAAGAGTGTTGCTATCTACCTTCCAGGAGATGTTTGAGGTCCCACAGGACAGAGTAATGCTCCCGACGGATTGCCAGGAACACAATGTTGGCCTTCCCCACAGCGTCTTCATGGTGGGTCACATCCACCACATGTGGAAATGACTGGGCTGCCAGTTTGGGATGGCGGCTGCCCACCACCACATAGAAGCCGCAGCGCAGCAGGCGGATGGTCAGGCACTTGGAGAAGTCACCAGAACCCAGTATGGCCACTGTGGGCTGCGCAGGAAGGCAGGAAGCCCCTGAATCTCCAAAACCAACTCCGTTCTTCGCACCGTTGGGCAGGAAGCAGGCTTGGACGTGGCGGAAGTGGTGGGAGGAGGAGGAGGGTGTGAGGAACACAGGGCTCCTGCTGCCGCCCATCATAGAGATGGAGTCCATCCTTCCTCCCTGTCACGTCTTCTGGGGTTTTCTGCTCAAGATGTTTCAGTGGATCTACGCGAAAGTAAAGAACCACTCATTGATTAAGCTAAGACACAACTAGTTTAACTATTTTGCTGCTGAATGGTCACTGACTGAGGATTTTCTATACAGCACAAGGAACGGATTAATGAACTATTAGTAAGAGTACGTTTTCTAATACTCTCCTGCCTATTGTTTCTAATACAGGTGTATTACTGTACCTGACATGAAGAGTGGTAGAGAAACAATCTGATGACATTTTTGTCACTTGGACAACAGGATGTTTCCCTTGCGTTTGTACATGTGGACACATGAGAACATTTTGTCCAGAGAGCTGTTAGAGGGTTGATTCATGGTTTCAGGTTTAAGGTTAGATGTAGGTATAGGTGGGTTAAGGTTTAGGTCAAGCAGTTGGTTCAGGTAACAGACTGACAATATATATTTATATATATATATATATATATATATATATATATATATATAAATATATAATAAGTGTGTGTTTGTGTGTGTGTAGGTGCTCGGCCCTGCGTCTTATCCCGGCTGTAGCTGTGCGCATCCTTTGCTGCTGCAGCCCGGTAAACGACGAACATCCGTCCACCGGGAGCAGCTGCATCCTCCTGTCTGCAGACACTGTGATCTAATGAAGGACACGGCGGTGTGTGTGTGTGTGTGTGTGTGTGTGTGTACAGCAACACAGTGTGCTCTGGTCTGCCTCCACCTGTAGCGCAGCAGCACGGCCGCAGCTGCACAAAACACAGTGAAAGAGGACAACAACAACAACAACAACAACAACAACACGCTGACACACGCAGAGCGTCACACGCACGGTGTGAGAGTGGTGGCATGTTACCCACCTGTCATCCATGCGGATGCGGATGCTGATGCTGCTGCTGATGCTGCTGATGCTGATGCTGAGACGCAGACCAGCTGCTAGCTGCCCGGAATGACTCTGATGGTGGCCAGCATCCGGTGTGGAAACACATGCTGCGTTCAATGCACTGTCGGATATACCAGCTTCCCTCTGTCTGCAGTTTTATGATGTTTAAATTCTGCTGCTGTTAATGTAGGGACAACAACACTATGATGATGATGCAAAAATCGATGTTAATTTGCCTGAAATATAAAATGAATGAATCTGAAGATGCACTCATTTTTAAAGCTACAAATATAACATCCAATCCTCTTCATGCTTTTCCCTTTTACACTGTGCAAAGATGAGATTGATGTAGCAATAATTATACAAAGACATTGACTTGTAAGACATTTAAATAGACTGGTAATGTAATGTCATGTAATGTATAAATAGCGGATGTCTTTCTGCTTAGGCCCACATATTTATGATCTATAATTACACCAACCATTCCAAGGTGTTCCTCCAAAATAAAAGTCTAAGAAGGTGAATGTCTTCTCCACAGCATGTGGACAGCACAGTGACAGACAAACAAACTGCAGTGTCTGGACAGAAGACACCGTGGCTTCCTGTGGAGGGCGCCATTTATCCTTTTCTTTTAAAACGACAGAGAGAAGAAGAGACTGGGACAATGTGTGTTTATTATGCCCTAAATAATGTTTTGCAGGCGTCAGTTTACTTACTGAGTTAGAGTTATGCGTAGATACTAAGAATAAAGTTTATACTAAGAATAAACTGGACATACAACATATATGTTATTTGTCCTTTTTCTGGCAAATATTTTGGACTGTTTTGATGAACTCAACTCACTTAATATCTTATATTTATTGACTAAATTTAGATTTTTGGAAGCTATCATTTCAGTTTACATAAGCTCAAACTGCACAGCTACATAAAACTATAACTAAAACTAATGAAGGGACTAACTCCTGCCACTGAATGGAGACAGTCTGCTGTTAAAGGCGGAGGGAGATGTGCCTGAAAGCCTAAATTCAGGTCCTAGTGTTGTGATGCTACACATTAGCCGTCATGTTCCTGTTAAGTGTTGCTTTTGCTGTTTTACTCATATGTTTGTTGTTTATTATCCGGTTATATGTTGTTGTTAAGACCGGACCAAAGTATAAACCTGGATCCAGAGGTCCCGTCGCTGTTGTCGTCGTTGCAGGATCAGGTAACATTAACTTACACGCATGTACCACGATATGAGCTGCTCTCTGCCAGAAAGATGAGTTGGTTTTATTCTTATGACCTGAAAATTGTCACAAATTGTACTTTTCTACGTGTTCATTGTTCATTTCCACATCTGCACAGTCACGAACAAGCAAAACACGTTTTCATTCCTTTCTTTCTAACATTAGCCGACTTCCTTAGCTTCCGTGGACTGTACCAAATATAGGGAATGATGGGGGTGGATTTTTATTATTATTATTATTATTTTAATCAACCAGGAGGGTCTCTGCAGCTATTAAAACATTGTTTACAGAGTTTGTTGTTCTCAGCGTGACAAGCTTATATTCAGCTGAATAGTTGTACTGTGGCTCCAGACAGTATCTGAACAGAAACACTACATGTCCAGAATATACTGGACTAATGATCTACTGCAGTGTACAGTATTACATTCAATTTAGTTTATTGAATTGAAAAAATGCCAAAACATGAAGCTGACTTTGAGCATTGGGAACTGTAAACATTTGTGGATCCTGTAGTGAACGTTTTTTTAAGAATAATTTGAATAAAAAACTAAGCCAGACCAAAGGAGCATCACATAGATATTCAGGTTTTCCTTTATTAGAATTGTAATTCTGAACATGAACCATACAGTTGTTCTATATCAGTATCTAAGTACTTAGTCTTTATGTCATTGCCACGTTCATCATGTGTCTATCATGTGTTTTCCAGGTGGCCACACCACAGAGATCCTGCGGCTGATGGAGTGCCTGTCTGCGGCCTACACCCCTCGACACTATGTCATTGCCGACACAGACCGGATGAGCGAAGAGAAAATCTGCACCTTTGAAAGCTCCAAGCAAGACTCTGACTCTAAGTCACAGGTACACATCTGCCTGAGGGCTGGATTTAGGTATGAAGTGTTGTTTTGCATGTACCTACTAGTGCCCAAGGTGCTGTTATCATGGAGTTTGTCCGCCGATTTGTGCGTGTTTAATAGGATTGTCTCTTTTGAATAAAGCCTGTGTCTTGGAGTGAGTGTGCAGGTTGTGGTACTTGATACTGACAGTGATGAAATGAGTGGCTGGCTGCTGTACGAGTGCTGCCCAGCAGGTGGCATAAGCACTCTACTCATCTTCTCATCTCATCTTAAACACCATTTTAGTTATAAACACAACAAACTACTTTATACCTATTTAAAGATCAGTAAGAAGAATGTTTTTAGGGCCTATCTGAGTGATTATTTTCATTCATTATTAATGTGCAGGTGTCTTCCAGGTGAACCAATTGATCACTTGGTTTGCATGAAATCGGTCAACAATGAAAAATGTCCACGAGTGTCCTAGAGGGTAATCGACTGTCTTAATTTGTTCAACCCGGTCAAAAATCTCAAATGTTGAAATAAATTTAGACTAATGTAAGATTTAAAAAAAGTCACATTTGAGGACTTTGAACCAGTTAATTTTTTGGGAGTTTTTCATAGAAAATGACTCAACAATCAATATAGTTTTAAAAATGTTTTGTTGTATATGTTATTGGAACTTGTGGACTATTATTGCATGTATTTAGTGCATTTATATGCGCTATACAATTTAATAAATATTTTGTAAATACTTTGTAATTGTTGTTTTATATCTAATGCTTTTTCTTTGCATCTTTGCATACTGTTTTGTACTTTAACTGTTTTTGTGAGCTGTTTAACACATTTTTTCCTTCTCTGAACGTCTTACAGGAATTGCACCAGAGGTATACTATAAGCCTCGATTCCTGGATGCCTTAGGAACCAATTTCTACTTAAAATAACATTATTATTGGTACTGTAGTTAAAAGTGTGGATTCACTGCAAGAGTCAAAACTGATGTCATGTGACCTTGTCCCACAGTTCACCATCTGCCGGATCCCACGGAGCCGCGAGGTGCATCAGTCTTGGAGTTCAACTGTTGTTAGCACCCTGAACGCCCTGCGGTACTCCCTCCCTCTGGTGTTCAGACTAAGACCTGACATGGTGAGTGGACGTAGAAACACAGAGCAAGTAGGCTCCAAAACTAGTGCATGCTTTTGGGTGCATTATCTTAAAAGAAGTGTTTTGGGAATGATTGCCATACAAGTCGTGGTTTCTCTAACTCTGATGCACAGTTTGTGATCATACTCTTCATAATCCGTCTCTTTTGAGTTGGAGTTTTGAATGTTTATGGTACTGCACTAAACTGCTTAAGTATGCCGAAGTGCTCAAACTCATCCAGCTCCACAATACACTTGCAGCAATATGCAGATAATGTACAAATATAGTGAAAACATTCTTCCTTGTGAAACACAGAGCTCTGACATTTTACTGGTTGCATAACAAGATCATGCTCATTGAATTACACAACCTCGGTCTCATCAATTGACTGGCTTTTAAACTATATTCTGATTCCAGGAACATATTTAACTATATATAATTTAAACCAGAAAATTTGATCAGTGTAGAATGTCATTTTTTATTCCATTTAAAACAAGAAAGGGGTAGGGTTAAGTCCTCTAGTGTTCATAGATAGCTTGGAAATGCACCATTTCAGCATAAGCAAGGGGACATCTTGGTGTGCATAGAACCAGTTTTCGCTAGTTATGGCTCATTATGCAATATCTGTTTAACATTATGTATGTAAATGTGCTGTCACCATGTGGGAACAAGTCTAAAAAATGCAGTGTGTTTAGTGTGTAATGCTGAAACATGGAGCGATGTGCAGTGTTGTGGGACTGTGCACCCACCACCTGTGCCCATGTGTGTTTTGCTGTTGCTGCTTGTCTGTAGGTTTACATAGACAGTTGTAGGCAACGCTGTGTGAATGCTTATTGTCCGCCCGTGTGTTTTTGGCTTTAATGGAGAATACTACACCAGTGCCGCAACACCCTTTTATTTGACGTCTATATATATGGACCTCTGCTCTAGAATGCTTGCTGTGTCATTTATTGTGTTTTTGTGTGTGAGTTATTTTCCCAGGTTTATTGCAAACACACTTGGCTGGTCCACTAGGAGACATGTGTTTCATCTGTAAACACAAGCTGGAGTGTTTTAGAATATTTGACCTACCTGCTTGTATCTTAATGCACTAAAATCAACAGCCCACACCTGGCAGTTTCAAATCTCATTAGACTGGATTGAATTCTTTGCAGTAAATATATTTTTCATTGTGATATAAATCTATTGAGAAAATGTTTATGGGTGAAGTAACAGTGAATCTATTCAATCTGACAAATATATCTTATTAACGCAATAATCAGATAAAACTCCTATATTGCAACAAAGCAAGTAATGATTTGTCACATTTCCCCTAACAGCATCTAGAGATATTAAAAAATGAATATGTCAGGCTTTAGACATGTTTGACACTGTGTTCATTCTGGACTTTCTTTACCAATGAACACAGCTGGATCAGTGCCTCTGGTTTGGCAGTCACACTGGTTTCCAGGCTCAGCACTGTGATTACAGACAAACTGTGCCATTCATTTCCCCCCACTGAGACGGCCACTGTGCGGTCTCGTTAAATGTGGGTAGTGTTAGCAGTAAAATTATGTGATTGGTGTTTTTGTTAAGCTACAGACAAATCATTGACTTCTACCTGTGTTGTGCTGGCATAGCTCCTTAAATAAAAACATCCTAACTAAACCTGCCACATTTTTGTTGCCTTTGACAGAGGCTTATGTGATGCATACTGTTGATAAGATTCACACTGTATTGTTTTTGTTTTTTTTTTAAACGGGGCCTCGTGCACAGAAACTGTAACTGAAACTTACCACCAGCTGTCAGATATAATAAAGGCAGTAAATGACACATTTACTGCTGTTTGTGTTGGACAGCTGTGCAAACCAGTCATCGATCGAGACAAAGGCCGCAGAGATAGTATCTGTGTTTGTGGAGATGATGCGCTGAAGCCAGCCCATCAAGTGACACACCATCAATCTGTAGTATACCAACGCTTTAACTTTCAGTACATTTCTGAGATCTTTATACACAAATAATACGCGATAAGAGTCCATACAAAACTCACTTCGCTGCTGTCTCTGTGGTATTGAGACACAATGTCTATAAATATATAACAATGTAGAGGTTTAAATATGATTAGTGTTTAATTTAAAGCATGTTTAAAGCCCCAGTGTGAGCCTCTGTTTAACCAACCAGCTCATAATGGTTTGGTCAACATGCAGATTAGATAATAAGAATAATAATAATGACATACCTTATTGACGCTAGTTCACCTTAGGACAGCCTATAGTACAGGAGTTAATAGTGGAACAGCAGTTGTAGGTTCCATGAATGGATCAATAACTTCCTTTGTCTGCCTCCTTAGATGTTTGCTGCCCTGGTGAGTCAGTGTGAGCTGTAAACTGACACTCAGTAGTTGTCAGTAGGTGTGATGGAGAAAATGCTCCTTTCTGTTGCTGCATTGATATGAATATGATGGAAAAATTAGAATTTATATATTTTCACAGTAAAATCATTTCCATCTTTGTTACTCTGGATAAACCACAGAACACACTGGGAACAGTTTTCATCCATGCTATTTGTTTGTTATAACGTGAATTACTAATTCATTCATCATTTTCAGTGATGACGTCCTGACAGTTTGTGTGAACCCAAATTATCTGCACAATAGAAAATGACAATAAGAGCTCTGTGGTGTGCTACACTCACTTTTTGTCAGTGAAATGTCTGCCCAGCAGAACCCTCTGGTTGTCAGTGGCTGGTGAGAAACAAAGCCCGGGGACTTAGTGCCGGGGCAGTCATGCCAAGAATGTTCCAGCCAGGCTTATGGCTGCAGAACGGCCGAGGAACAGTCGTGAAACTCCAGCCGCTTTCACCACCTTTTAAAGAGAAGTCCTGAAAGCAGCAAATACATCACAAATACGTCTGTCAAATCTGCCAGTCGCTGTGTGGTGTTGGGAGCTGTGTGTGGGATCAGGCTGATCAATCACACAAATCCATACAATACTACATACCACATCCAAATTCAGAATGAACATCATTTTCACATGTGATTTTTCTATTGTTACTAAGTTTACTAATGTCAGGTAAATCCCAAACTAACTGTATGATATCTTCAGCTAAATGGATTCATATTGTTTTACTTCATCAGTGTAAAATGCTGTAATAATTTCAGTGGCTCATACCAGACTCTGGAAGTTCCTGGATTTTGTATGTGAATGTAAATCCAGAGGAAGTATTATCTCCATCTCTAGAAAGAAAATCTGCTGCTGCTTTATTTTATTTAGTGACTAGCTGCTTTTAATTTACAAAAACACAACTGTGATTTGTCCACGTGGCCACCTTATCTCTACACATAAGATGTTGAAGGACTTTAATCTTCACGTGGAAGCAGATGTACATATTAACAGTTTCATTTTGTAGGTGTAAAATGACTGAATGCAAGAATGATGGAAGTGAATGCAGAGTGTAGCTGCTGCTGTGTCTGTAAACTTGAATGATGACTTCTCCAGACTCCAGGGCAGCTCTGTCTGGTTTCCTGTAAACCCAACTCCCTGAGCCTCTTCCAGCCCTGAGGCCACTATTCATCCCAGTCCCCTCCCCCTCTGTCTTTGACTCTCACTGTGCTGCTGCCACTGAGTCACACACATTTTCTGCTCACTTTGTCTTTTTAATCTTCACACCAAGTATTTCTTCACTCTCTTTGTCGAGGGGTGTTTAGCTTGAAGCACAACACATAACTCTCCAAACCTGGAGTTGTTTGTGCTGCTAACACACATAAAATAATTCCCTGTACTATTCTAGAAAGATTTTACAAAAAGAAAAATATTACAGTATCTGACTGAAGCATTTGTTTTACCAGCAACAATACCAATACAGAGTCTGTGTGATAGTTCAGGCCATCATCATTATTAGAGGGACACTTTTTTAATAACAAAACCAAAACCAATGTCAAAGCATTTTAATACAGCAACAATATAAATTCCTTGGCCGTCCAAAAAAAAAATCACCACCATGACATTTTGACCTAGCAAATGGGTAAGAGCCTCCCACTGGATAATTAATGCATGGATGATTCTTTTTCAGCTGGTAACAAGTTATTTATCTCTAATTGATGCAGTGAGTAGCTTCTGATTTCTTAAACAACAAGTATGAAGAGACATCCTGTGGTCGTGGAAAAGATGTTAATCTGTTTTAGAAGGGTCAAATTATTGGCAAAGAAAACAAACAAATCAGGCAAAGAAAACATCTAAGGATATTGCTGAAATTATTAAAACTGGGTTATGAACTCTCCAACGCATTATTAGAAACTGGAAAGAAAGCGGGGAACCATCATTTTCATGGAAGAAATGTGGTCGGAAGAAAATCTTGAATAAACGTGATTGGCGATCTCTACAATGTTTGGTGAAATCAAATCAAATCATTGAAAAACAATAGTAGAATTCATGGCTGCGTTTATTAGTGAAAGTAAGAGCATTTCCACACACATAATGTGAAAACCACTTATCAGGGAGCATAAAGATTGGACTCTGGAGCAATGGAAGATGGTCATGTGGTCTGAAGAGGACAGATTTACCCTTTTCCAGAGTGAGGGGGTGAAGTGATGCACCCATCATGCCTAGTGCCTACTGTACAAGCCTGTGGGGGCAGTGCTATGATCTGGGGTTGCTGCAGTTGGTCAGGTCCAGGTTCAGTAACATTATGTGTCCAAAGAATGAGGTCAGCTGACTACCTGGATATACTGAATGACCAGGTTATTCCAGCAATGGATTTTTTTTTTCCCTGATGGTACGGACATATTGCAAGATGACAATACCAGGATTCATCAGGTTCAAATATCGACAGAGTGGTTCAGGGAGCATGACACATAATTTTTTTACAAATGGATTGGCCACCACAGAGTCCAGACCTTAACCCCATTAAAAATCTTTGGGATGTGCTGGAGAAGACTTTGCACAGAGGTCCAACTCTCCCATCATCAATACAAGATCTTGGAGTAAAATTAATGCAACTCTGGACGGAATAAATGTTGTGACATTGCAGAAGCTTATCGAAACAATGCCACAGTGAATGTGTGCTGTAAACAAAGCTGAAGGTGGTCCAACAAAATATTGTGACTTAACTAATTTAAGCTAAGTGAACTTCAGAAAACTAGAGATATGAATTTGACTCAACTCTTTCATCACATGGTACGGTTGTTTTCCTTAAACATTTCCCAGTTGAAGGAGTCAGTTCTACGTTTTGACATAAGGATCTGTGCACATTTTTCACCAAAATTAGTACTATACGTGTGAGACTGCTCCTAGTCAAATTGTACAGGTCTAGGAACTGAATTCAACACTAAATTTCATCATGTTTGCATAATTCTTTACTAAAGTTTGCATCAAGAATTGGTTCTTGTTTTGTCAAAAATAAAAAAGGTTGAATTGACTCGCTGCAGTTGATCCAATAAACTCATTATTTTAAGTTTAAAATCTCTAAGTTACATCAACTTACATTAAAGTGGTCAAAGTTAAATTAACTTAAAATTAACAAACACATATTTACATTAGGTTAATGAAAGGTTATTTGAATCTAGTTTCCTGTGCAATGGTTAACAGTGAATAGTTTATTCATAAGAGAGATGATTCTTTGGTAGAGATCTGCAAAAATACTCAATGTCAACTAGTAACTTTCGATTAGAAAATCTAGAAGGTTTTTCAGGTATATATTAAAACACTTTCAAGTTTTCTTTAAACACTTTTTAGTGCTTGTCAAGTTTCTGCAAACAACAACATTACAGTCTCCATTATTTGAAACAGATCCAGTCCAGGTTTGTTTCTTAAACCAGTTTCTGTCATGTGACGTGACATGTCGTGTCATAGACATCCTGAACAGTCCAGCACACTACTTTCTGTGTAGCTTATAAAAATAGTATGCGTTACTTCCTGGAAACATGCTTACCCCCCTCCTTTTTTGTGTTTGTGTTGTTGTTGTTTCAGGTGCTGTGTAATGGCCCGGGGACCTGCGTTCCCCTGTGCGTGGCAGGACTCCTGCTTGGAATTCTGGGAATGAAGAAAGTCTTGATAGTTTATGTTGAAAGTATTTGCCGGGTGCAAACGCTGTCCCTCACAGGAAAGATCCTGTACCCGATATCGGACTACTTCTTTGTCCAGTGGTCTTCTCTGAGGGACAAATACCCTAAATCCATTTTCCTTGGAAGAATAGTGTGAAATACCTATTACGGCAAAAAATACAGAAATGTAGAATTTTCTATGCTGCAATGTTACAGTACTCATGATTAAAAGATCTATTTTTAATGGCTTAGTTATGTTTGTCATTTATTCTTTAACAACTGTATCTGTGCTACATTTTATAAAGAGTGCAAGGTCTCCACGGTATATTGCTGCATAAGAAAACATTAGCTTTCATTAATAAATAATTCATACACCTAGGACAGGTCACCAGATCATCACAGGGCTGACACAGAAATAGACAATGACATGCACACCTACAAGCAATTCAGAATGATAAATCAACTTAACATGCCTGCCTTTGAACTGTGGAAGGAAGCCAGAGTAATATTTTGAAATCCACCCAGTATAGTAACAGATACAGTAACTCTCCAAATAGACAAACAA